>NW_010404418.1:0-32347 GCF_000710305.1 Buceros rhinoceros silvestris | reverse complement strand
AGGGAAAGAAAATTCGAAGAAGAGAAGCTCAGTCTGGTTTTCATTTTCTCTACAGCTGTCATCTGGCTTTGAATTCTGCTGGAGAGCTACAGCTGGAGTCATTTTATTGCTTTACCCAGCAACCTCCTGCCTGCGCGCACAGAAATGTTTTAGTAGTCTTGGAAAAAAATTCAGAGTATCTCTTAGCAACCATAGGACAGTAATTATTATACCAGCAGCTGGGAGCAAACCAGATTTCCGTTGTGCATTAAAAACTGGCGTAGGTTACTTTACAGACGATACTGAATAACCTATGCCAGCACTGTGCTTCTCAGGCTGTGGTTAAAGGATATTGAGTGTGGGCGGTGTAATTGCTCTGGACAGTCGAAAAGGGGATGAGTGCATCTCTGTGTGTGTGTAATATTCTGCATATTTAATAGACCAAGCTTGTGGAAAACTTTGTATTCTTGTTTTTACTTCAATGCATTTTCAGTACAATAGCTTTTTTGTTTCTAGGGCCGCTCCCTTCGGGCTGTCAGTGCTTCCGTTGTCAGCATGGGTTTTCAGGTGTTCATGACTTTGTCATAAAACATCATACTGGAGCAGGAGGAAAGTCTTTGTGATACTAATCAGCGTGCTTTAGTTGTATTTGAACTATCACTTTAATTAAAAACACAGAGTTCAGGATATTCATCCACCATTTCGGTGGTTCTGTGTCGCGAGTATTTATAGGCTAAAGAAGCTAATAACTGAGCTGATGGCTTTTTGGTGTTAGAAATACCAGAAGTTAGGCTGTGTCCGCTTACCTGTAGTGTCTCGGTTGGTAGGCTGAGCGCTGCGATTCTTCGGGAGTTCTTGCCTTACAAAGGTCAGATGCCATTCTTTCTCTGTCTCCTACCCCCCCCAAATTCGTCCTCGAGGTCAGTTAGGGTGAATTGTGGTGTCCCTGTTGGAATTTCATAAAAGCATTCCTTCGTAATTGCTGTGTACAGGGCACAGAGGTTTGTGTTTCACACGTCGGTGTCTGGCGCTGCTAGTTAGCGCTGCAAGAGATGATCGGTGCCTGTATCCCCTATTAGAGGGAGCCCTTCACTGCAAGGAGAGCGTGCCTGTCTGTGTTTAAGCCTGTCCATGTGTCCTTTGCTCCGTAGTTAGGTAGTTTATTTCTGAAGGCAGGAATCACCTGCAGGGACAGGAAGTAATGCAGGGTGTTGCAAATCTCACCCAGGGATAAAGACTGGCTTGTGGGTAGTATGTGTTATTTGGGTTTTGTGTTCTCTTGTTTTGTTTGGGTTTTTTTTGCCCTGGGAAGGAAGGAGCAGTTTTTGCAGCTCTCATCCTTCTCCCTAGACCACTGAAACTGGTAATAGCCGGAGGGTAAGGGGGTTAGGTAGTGCTTATTGCTGTGGTTTCTCTTAAATGGCTTCTAGCTGTTAAGTGTGTTCCTGGCTTAAGTAGTTTCTGCTTGTAAGCATTTATAACGTTGCTCAAGCCAAAAATAGTCACAGGCATTTCTTCCTCATTCTAAATGCAGCTCTCCTGTGGTTTGAACCAGTGTTTTGGAAGTTTTTTATGTCATTGGGCATGTACCTGCAGGAGTACCTCCTGCTCGGAAGATGTTTGATACTGCACTAATATTTGATGCTTTTTGATCTCAAAATAAGTATACAACCATGAAATCTAACTCTAGCCAGTCATTTCAGCATTTCTTTTGTACTCTCTTCCCAACAGCGTCTGACCAGAAAATTTAATTCTGACAACAGGGTTAGTTGCTAGTGGTGTTGTCATGCTCAGGGCTCTGCGAAAAGTACTTCTTCCTGGAATTCTGACTGTCTCCAGAATTTTTCAGTGAACTTTAACCTGATTGAGCCTTTCATGGGGTGTGTGCTCTCCAGTATTAATTAAAGCTGATCATTAATTAATTACTAATTTTAATGTTTTTCCACTCAGAGTGCTTCTGAACAACATCTAAATCCTTAGTGATGTGAATGATTTTCTTTCTCCTAAAGATCAGCTACAGAACAGCTACTCCCACTGTATCTAGATGCTTTAGAACCTGGTACATTAGGCTTTTATGTACATGAGGTGCTAATTGTAATCTCCAGAATAACTTCTTAAATATTGTAATAAATACTAATAATGAACTAATCATTCAGTGTTTGTACTTAAACTGCCAAAACTTCACATTTGCTTCTGCCTCAGTAGTTTTCTGCAGGGTTTTTATTTTTTCCTCCTTAATGTTTTCTTGATACATACTCATCCTTATAAAGATGCAACATTTTCATTGCTGGATGTTAGATGATGCCAGAATTTTCTCAGTGCTATCAGATCATGACAGCCAGTTAACTTTACAGAATCTCTCAATACAAACAAAATATTGCACAAGACATTTTTTGGCAGCCCAGTGGGATTTGTATCAATATGCTCTTACTGTATCCTGAGTAAATCCCAGTCAGTTAAGCTTAAAGAATGAGAACTGTTTGCTTTTCTATTCTTTTCAGAAATTGGATCATCTCACAAGCCAGTATTCCACCCAAACACACTTGTGCTTACTCTGAGAACCTCACGTCCTGCAGATCTCTCATTCTGTGTTACCACATGGTCTCATTTTTGTATCAAATTGCCTGATGCAACCTTAATTTCAAAGAGACAGTCATTAGTTGTTAAATACATGCTTGCTGTAATTAGATATTTTAATTGAGCCCGGATAAGTTAAAACTGACTTTCTGTTCCTTTTCAGCTGATCGTGCTTTTCGTTTGTTAAAAGGTCTGACTAACATTTGCCTTATTAGCCTCAGAAATGTTTTCCTTCAGTCATATATTTGTAAATACTGACAACCTTTGTGGGTAGTTAGAGAAAGCATAATCTCTCCATCCTTAAAGAAGTTCCTCAGTCTGATTTGGCAACTGAGTTACCAAGGCGTGTATCTCTAATGCCCGAGCTGTGTGTGCTCTGCAGAGAAGGAACTCTTCTTTTCCAGGGCTAACAGCGAAGAAAATACTTCCCTACTTAAAAGTACTTTAAAAATGTGTATTTAAAAACACTTGTGTTTATAGGTGCCTCTAAAGCATTGTGTAGAATATTATTGCATTTTTATGTGAACTGGGTGGGTTTGGTGTGGCTTTTGTATAAATGCGAAGTCATTTCAATGGAGTTCTTATGTTTTCTAGGCTACTCAAGAAAATACATCAGGTTCATTAATGAAAGATCACCTTTTCCAACACGAAACTGTAGTAACCAGTGAACCTTACAACAGTGCGAATTTAAGGCCTTCAGCATTTGAAGATCTCAACACCAGGAGAACCTGTTTTCCCAGCCAGCCCAACCAGGTAAGACTACCAACAGAAGAAGTGGTTCTTACTTTACTTGCTGCATTCATGGCACAGTAGATAGGATGAAAGTGCTTTCTTGTCAGAAACTAAGTCCCTATCTCTAGTACTACACTCTCAGCTTCTTGAAATGGTCAGTATAAGCTTTGCAGCTGAAGTACTAGAGCTTTATTACGGTGGAGGTGAACCTTTGTGAAGGTATTCACCTGTGCTCGCAGTGCAGCAGACTGCGTGAATAAACCTTTTGCTTTCTTTGACGTCAGATTTTTCTGTGTTACATACTTCTGTATATCTGCAGCCTTGAAAAGCTGCTAAAATTTGTTCAGAAAACTTTAACTGGCCATGAGCTCAACCTTGGTTATGTATGAACTAGTATTTTTTTGATTAGAAATATTGAAAAGTATCTTTAAAATGGATGTCTTGGATGCATTACACAGTAGAGCGCTTTTGCTGAATATTTTTAGCAAAACACTGTTTATGCTTTCTTATTGCCTATTTAAACTAAAATATTCCATTTTGGTATGGAAAGGAAAATAGTATATCAGTTATGCATGAAAAGTATTAAGCTATTGGTAAACAGGTTCTTAAAACAGAAAAAACCACTAATGTGAGGAAGGTAGATATTTTTTTAAAAGAGGTCCTACAACATTAGATTGGAAAGGCAATGTTACACCTTTTCGTTTAACAATATACATTTTGCTTTTTTCTAAGCCTCCACGGACAGTTTTAGTAGACTGTAGAAGTTGACTTAATAATGAGTAGGATAATAATTAATTTGAAGGTCTTAGGCCTAGAAGCAAACACATGGGAAACTTCTTAGAATAAGCTTAATAACAGAAGTCAAAGCAGAATGCAAGTTCAAGTTGTCGTGAACTCTTCCAGCAGACAATTCCGCTCTTTGAAATAAAGCTTTTTAACACCTTTGGTCATTCTTGCAGAGAAAGAATTGTATCAAAGTCTTGTGCCAGCTGCTTTCCAACTGCTTTATTGGGCAAAAGAATAAAATCTGGAGAACTAACTAAAGAGCTTGAAATTATGAATTCCTGATTTTTAATCATTGATCTTCTCCAATTATCTCTCTGTATAAGTCACCACATATTTCTGTTTATTCTGTTCATCAAGAGGTACATATTTTTCCCTCTTCCCATTTACTCACAAAGAGACTACTAAATTTCTTAGAATGGAATAGATGAGTGATTAGATCATTGCAGCTAACACTTCCGGACACTTAACACTTGATGACACCAAGCTGAGTGGTGCAGTTGACATGGCTGACGGACAGGATGCCATCCAGAGGGACCTGGACAAGCTGGAGAAGTGAGCCCATATGAACCTCATGAGGTTCAACAAGGCCAACTGCAAGGTCCTGCACCTGGGTTGGGACAAGCCTCAGAATCAACACAGGCTGGGAGATGGTGTGACTGAGAGCAGTCCTGCAGAGAAGGACTTGGGGGTACTGGTGGATGAAAAGCTGGACATGAGCTGCAGTGTGTGCTCGCAACCCAGAAAGCCACCCGTATCCTGTGCCACATCAAAAGAAGCATGTCCAGCAGGCCGAGGGAGGTGATCCTGCCGCTCTACTCCTCTCTGGTGAGACCTCACCTGGAGTACTGCTTCCAGCTCTGGAGTCCTCAGCACAAGGAGGATGTGGACCTGTTGGAGCGGGTCCAGACAAGGGCCTCAAAAATGATCAGTGTGGTGGAACATCTGTGCTATGAGGACAGGCTGAGAGAGTTGGGGTTGTTCAGCCTGGAGAAGACAAGGCTCCAGGCAGGTCTTACTGAGGCCTTTCCGTACTTAAAGGGGGCCCATGAGAAAGATGGGGACAGTCTTTTCAGCAGGGCCTGTTCCATCAGGACAAGGGGTGATGGTTTTAAACTAAAAGAGGGGAGATTCAGTCTAGATACAAGAGAGAAATTTTTTACAATGATGGTGATGAAACACTGGCGCAGGTTGCCCAGAGAGGTGGTAGATGCCCCATCCTTGGAACACTCAAGGCCAGGTTGGACGGGGCTCTGGACAACCTGATGTAGTTGCAGATATTCCTGCAGGGGGGTTGGACTAGGTGAGCTTTGAAGGTCCCTTCCAACCCAAAGCATTCTATGGTTCTAATTATGGTAACCAGTGAGGTATGTGCTGTTGGTAGATAGTCTTCAAAATACTTTTCTCATTCTGTAGCATCACCTGCATCCGACACTTAATGGTTCTTAGCTTGGTCACACTTAGAAGTAGCCAAGTCAACCAGACCTCCCATTCGATATGTGCACACCCTGCATGCTCTGCTGAACTCTGCCTGTGACCACGTGGCAGAGCAGATCTTGACACAAATACCTCTTTTGTTTCAAGTTTGTTTAATTTGAACGCTTACTATGCTCGTAAGTTGAATAGTCAAGAAGTACATGCTCAGACTAAAGAAATGATTAATGACAGCTCAGATCTTTGCCTGTAATGCACTGACTGTTACTAAGAAATACCTAAGTCCCTTGGCTCTTCAGCTTCTGCTACGCTGATGTGTGGTTAACTTAAATTTAGTACCTTGTGGTGAGATGTTCAGCTGCCTGTGTCCTTATATTGCAGAGTTTGAAGCTCAGCAGAGTCAGTTATATCCGTTTGAGGAGGGACAGTGAAGGCTACAGGACCAAGCAAGTGCCCATGCCTTGTTTGAAGGTGCACCCCTTCAAGGCAGGTGTAACACTAGTGACTTTAGTCACGTCATCAGAAATTTTCTGCTGAATTTCCAGTTGGCTAATTATGTTCGTAATGAGATTCTCCATGGAAATTCAGTTCACTGTAACTTCGTCCCTTCCTGTTTCAGCTGCTAAATAGAGATGGTGCTTGTACTGAGTCACAGTTTGGAATGGCTAGATCACTAGGTGCGTTATTCTCGTCGGATTTTGCTGGTATTTATATCTGAGTCTGGATTGTGTGCTGTTCTTAAGGTTTCATGTGCTCCTGCTTTCATGTAGGTCCCATTAAACACCCAACGTGAAAGCACTTTAATTCATAAAGCTTTTCCCACATTTCTCCTCTTTGGTTGTTCTCATCATTTCCCAATTGCTTCCTTAAAAAATTATCTCTTACTATCAGTTGCGTAAAGAACGTACTGCTGCCTTGTTTGTAGCCTGTCGAACCTCGAGCATTTTAGTAGGTGTTTGGCTGGGTGTCTGAAAAAAAAGGAATGAGTTATCTACGCGTGGTGCGTTGTTCTGCTCAAACAAATAAAAAGCTTTCAACGACTGAGGAGAGTTCAGATTTTACAGCTGTTGGTGTCTGTAGCCATCTTCAGTGGCCATTAGCTGTCTGGGGAATGGAAGGCTGAGGGTGGGCTTTTTGGTTTGAGGTTTTGGGGTTTTTTTCTTTTAAACAATAGGCTTTTTTTAATGTCTTAAATCCATGCGTAATAGTCTGTGTGGACAGTGGGGTAGGGATGCTTTAGACCTGTAACGATCAGAATTGTAATGACATTTTGATGCTTTTTCCCTTAAATTTATGTGGTTACTGTTCAAAAGAGCCAGTTAGCCATAGCTAGTTACTGATGCTAAAACAAAGAGCTGAGAAGCACTTTGCTTTTATAAGGGGAGGCCTAACTAACATCAGAGGCTGGGGAAGTATGGAAGAGCAGTGATGTCAGCTGAATAGGATATAACCTTTCTTCACCCTGTGTCCTCGAGAACTTGTGGAAGTTCAACTATGTGGCTTGGAGCCAAGAAAAAAAATTGTTCTTGTTAGCATACTCCATTTGAAACTCGCAGGGCAAAGCATCTCTAATTACAGTTCTGTACTTAAAATATATCACACAAGGATTATCAAGCAGGGAAGTGATGGCTAGAGCAAGCTACAGATATTCTTACATAATCAGAAGCTGGCATATTTGAAGAATTTATTCCTTCCTCATCCCCAGCTGCCTCCCGTCTTCCCTCCTCTGCCTCCTACCCCAAAACCAGGGTGTGCAGACTCCAGTGTAGTAGGAACACAGAGAGGTGCAAAGTGAAGCAGAAGTGTGTTAACTTCAACATCATCTTCAGTAGTTTGTTGTTACTGCAGCAGATTAGGAGCGTGCAGCTCAGGTGTTGCCCTACACTGTGGAATGGTGACACGTTAATTATCATTAATTTGATCCGTACGAATAAGGTGAAGAGTCTCAGAGCAACGATACTGATGCCAAAGGTGCAGTCCCAAATAATTCACAATTCTGGAAGAATTTGTAAGGCTAATGAGTTAGGGAGTGATTTGTTTTCCCGTCTTTTCTGTGAGATGGTTTGCAGGCTGTGCATTGACAAGAGAAAAAGGCGGAGTTTGACTTGACGCTCACTTATATTTTGGCTCTGATTATAATTCCCCCACAGTGTAGGAAAATAATTGCCTGTCTGTAAGGCAAGAATACTGGGACGTACTGAGACTTTGGCTTTCCTGCTGCACTATCTGCTGTTTTCAGGAGCTCCTTCCATACACATCTGCTAATTTTTTATCCTGTCATTATTTGCACCTTTTCTTGAAAGCCAGTTGTAATGTCATTTCCGTAACGTTTAGTGGCAGTCCGTTATCTTACACTTCGATCTTGAGGTCTGCAAGTATCTCAGTTCGGATGATTCAAATTCGCCACCTTCCACACCTTTTCGTGCCCCGTGCCCATTCATCTTAAGGCAGAATAAACAAGAACTCTGTTTTCCCTCTCTGCTGTTGGTTCTGTATGCATTTAGCACGTTCCTTCTTACTTGCTTTTTGAGGTAAAAGGGCTTGAGTTATGGTCAGTTCACGACAAGCTGAGAATTTAAAAGGTACTGAGGGGTTTGCCTGCGGGTGTCCCAACCGGGTCGGTTGAAGTGCTGTGTGTTAGCGAAGGGGAGATGCATTTAGAAGCCCCTGTTAGTGATTGATTACACTACTGACTTATCCTTTATACGGCAAAATCCTTATCTAGAACACAGCTTTGAGAATCAGTAACCAGTATTCAGCACTCGATGCAAAATTGGAGGAAGTTTGAAAACTTAGAGCAGGAGCCAAGGAAAGCTTCTCCGAGGTTACAGGCGTAACTCGAAGTGAATGCAGCAGGGAGTTAATCCTAAAGCAGAAGAGTGAAATGGGCACATTCACGTAAGGTGTCACTGCTCGGGGGAATTAGTTTGCACTGTAAAATGTTAAAACCTGAATTTTAAGCATTGAGTTTTATGCAGATGCTCATAATAATACCAAAAATATACAAAGCTCTTACGAGCTACTGAAAAGTCAGGAGAAAATACTAAAGCTCATGGTCCTAACATCATGCGAAAGGCTGATTGTTGTGGGGAAGGCTGTAGCTTGTACTAGTAAGAAAATAAGATGAAATTTTTATCTTAAAGCAGCAAGGAAAAAAATCCCCTCCTTTAATTCTCTGATCCAAGTCATACATTGTAGGTGGACATAAATTTGGGACTTCACCATAGTAAAATCCTCTTGCTTTGCTGTTTCAGGTCCCCCCGAAGTCAATCAGACACGTTAGTTTTCAGGATGAAGATGAAATTGTTAGAATAAACCCTCGTGACATTTTGATACGTCGTTATGCAGACTACAGGCATCCTGACATGTGGAAGAACGACCTGGAGAGGGATGACGCAGACTCAAATATACCATTTTCTAAATCAGACAGTAAAAAATCTGACTATTTATACCCATCTGGGGATGGAACTAAGTTGAATTCCCTGAAAGACTCAAAGAGTTCTGTGGTATTTAAAACTCAGCCTTCCTCATCAAAATTTAAAAACTCAAAAAGAAGAAAAGAGGATGGTGAGCGTTCCCGCTGTATATACTGCCAGGAAAGGTTTAATCACGAAGATAATGGCAGAGGAAAATGTCAAGATGCTCCAGATCCTATTAAAAGATGTATCTACCAAGTTAGTTGCATGCTTTGCGCAGAGAGCATGCTGTATCACTGCATGTCAGACTCTGAAGGAGATTTCTCTGACCCTTGCTCGTGTGACACTAGTGATGACAAGTTCTGCTTACGCTGGTTAGCACTGGTGGCACTCTCGTTCATTGCTCCATGTATGTGCTGCTACCTCCCCCTGAGAGCGTGCCATCACTGCGGTGAGGTGTGTGGGTGCTGTGGAGGAAAGCATAAAGCCGCGGGATGAATCAGTCTTGTGCCAAACAGAGCTGAAAAATCTTTGTTTCCAGGAAGCATCTAACTTGGATTTGTGGAAGCTTTTTGGCAAGCTGAAGGGAATCTTCTTTCATGTAAGAGATGCTTGATGTGGAGGAAGCAACAAGACTTGTCAGACCTTGGCATTTTACAAGTGCTGGCCACGCCTAACTATTTCCTTTGAGCGCGTGGCGTGTGTTGCAAGTTGTGAAGGAGATTTTGCAGAGGAAAGCCTATTCTTATTATTGGCTATAAAATGAGTATATAAACTATGATTATACTAAAAGGGATTAACTTTTGCCACTTTGTACATTCATGGTTTAGGTGAGGGGGCTCTTTTAAAAGGATTAAAACTTACCTGAGGGGAAACGTTAACTAAAAGTGCACTAGCGACAGTTGATTTAAGATTAAGAAAAGTTAATACTCGGCGAATGAGAAATGAAACTGATTTTAAGTGCAACTAAATCACTTATTAATAGTTTTTTGGAAGCGACTTTATGTATAAATAACAAATGTTTATATTTAACTAAATGTGTAAGGTACGAATTACTACATGTTAAACTTTCCTCCCCTCTGATATAGTAGGTATGGACCATATCTACTGTCACATTCCATGGTAGTATTTTAAATATTTAATTAGTTAATTTAGTCGCATTTTTATTCCAGATGGACAAATTGATATTTTCAGTCCTGTTTCCCTTCAGCTACAGTTTGTGTTGAGTTGTATCCATACATTCTGATAATCTAAAAACCTTTAAAATATTAATTATTCTAGTCTTGAGTGACCAATATTTTTTGTTAAGCACAGATGTAATTGTCTAAAATGTTCTTGTTAGAACATAACATTTATTTTTATATATAAATGACTTTGATTTCAACATAATAGCAAAAAGGAAGTTGTTTCTGTTGCTCAACCAGCAAGTTGTTTTCTTTTGGGGTATCCTCCAAAAATACTTCATTGCATATTCAAATGTTCATTAAGCAAAAGGTACATTAAGGCAGTTGTAACAAATTGTCATCAGTGTTCTTGTTTATCCTTCTGTTAAACTAGGATCCTGTTCAGCTGTTTATCAAGTACTATGATTAAAACAAAAGATTAATAACAAAAGTGAAATTGTTTTCATTATTTTGAACTGCAACTTTTTCTTCTTTGAACGGGCAAGAACAAAAGTACTGTGTGTTGTGTTCAGCAATGACGACAAAAGACTTAGCTTGAGAAATAAATTACAGCCCGGGCAAAACTGGAGTGAACTTCTTAATTGAGGGACTTTGGAGGGCGGCTGGGGGAGGGACGGGGAGCGAGCGAGCGTCTGTGTGTGTCTGTGCGCTGGTATATTGTGTACGGTATTTGTTACGGCTTTGTACTTACCAAGTGTTTAACCTTCAGATGAGAATTAACCGATTAACCCATAGAGAATTTTTTAAACCATTACATGCTTTGCTCTGTCAGGAAGGAAGGAACATTTACTTCTCACTAAAAATACGTCAAGCACTAAAACCGGTCGTAACTCATGAGCGAAGGTGTCTGTTTGATATCCTGGCTGCAGTGAGACAGACTGTCCTCAGCGTACCCCCGCTACTAATCAAACAGAAAACCTCGTCGATTCTGAAAGAGGCACATCACTTACTTTTCTCACTTCTTACGTATTTCCTCAGTATATCTTGTGCTATTTTTTTTCTGTGTGTATCAGCACCCTTAATTTTCCTTTGTAGCCCAGAAGTAAAATGAGCAAATGTATATAACATTATCTGTCTGTAAAATACTTTTTAAAAGAAAACATTTATATTTATATTACAGCTTGAATTGACCACCTGGTGTACATAGATCATCTCAGAGTATTATTTCACATTGAAAAGAAGACGTATATATTGATAACTGTAGAAGTTACGGAAGAGCTTCTAGTTTTATATTAAGAGTTGATTGGATGAATTAAGTCCAAGAACATGACACAGTAGCAGCAGTCTTGGTTTTTACTGTTTATATATTTGAAAGCTGCTACTCTGGTTGAGTTTCGCGCTTCACACATTTTCAGCTGAACCTGGTTGCCTAGAATAGACTGTTAACTTTAAAAACAACTTCGATTAAAAACTGGTGATGTGTTTCTAGTGAATGAGAGGAAGTTAGTGTTTGTAAGTGCTAGGTGTCTAATTCAAAGTGAAGACAGGTATGAACAACCTAAGAAAAGAACTTGCTGGCTGTGTAGGAGACTGCTGTCCAATCACATTGTGAATATACTTTAGAAAGAAATGAGTTTAACAGTTTCCTCTAAGCACTATTCAACATAGTGAAACTCCTGCTCCTGTACTGTATTTTATATGGAACGTACGTGCTTTAATATTTTTACTGAACGTGTGCATTAATATTTTCACATCGCATTTAACCACTTTGCTGCTAAAATGTTTCCGCCTCTTGCTTTCCTCTTTGAAGACTTGATCCACCTAAAAAGAGTTTCTGAACCGACGTGTTCCTTCCTTCTTGTGCTGGAAGGGTCAGCCTGCAGTGCCCAGCGTAAGAGTGAACTGCGAAGATACGCAGTTACGTAAGGTTGATTTGAGTAGAATTCACGCGTACTTGTTGTTCTGGTGTTGGGGATCTTACCCGCTGCTGCAGCTTATAGGGCATACCCAAGCCTTGGGACACCATCCGTGAATATTAAGTCCCTCGGCTGTTGAAAGCCTGAGTTAACGCCAAGGTTCCCCTTTGAAAGTGGGGGAAGAAGTGAGATGATGGTGGCACTCGTGCACCATCTACTGGGGGAAGAACACTGAGCTGCCCAGTCATCTCCCTGGCTACTGGTGCCCTGCTTCAGCTACAACGTGTGAAGTTTTAGTTGAGAATTTACGAAATAGTGATTTGCGCTGTTGCTGTGAGTCTTTATCTCATCAAGCTTCTCAAGATTCATTATTAGTATCGTTAGAAAGTAAAAGTGCTTCAACTGTGTATTTTGTTAGGTTTTACGGATTCCAGTGGCCTATTACACAAGAGCATAAAAATCAGAAATGAAGTGAAAATTCTTTTGATTCTGTCACTGGGTTCGTAAGAAAGATTTTTACCTTTTTTCCCCATGAAGGTCTTTCCCGCAGTGAAGTGATGGAGTTTTGGTGTTGGTGCAGAGGGAATCTGGCCTCTTGGTTTGTGATACGAATGAGTTTTGAGCACGCGCAGGTGGATCTGTGCGGTTCGTAGTTGTGAAGGGTCTAACTGAGAGCTGCATGCAGGAGTAGAACAATATTCTGAGAATAAAATACAATTACTGTGATAACGGTTTAGTAAACAGCAGCAATGGTGGCATGAAACTCAGATGTCTTTCCAGAGCTTACGTTAAGGGATGTTCCAAACAGCCTTAACCGGTGCAGTTTCCTCTAGAGAAACGAAGGGATTTTGAAGAATGTCTTGATTTTGCGTGTTGGAGTAGAACATTCCCCTTTCCGATGTGTTCTCTTCAGAATGATCTGCTCACCTGTACCTGGAGGAGTTGAACTCCTGTGTAAACAATGCACAGGTTTGAATTAGACTTGAAATCCTTCCAGGGCTCGTGGCACAGTGCGCAGCCAGTATGGTGATACGTTCATGGTAGTAAAATCGAGGGTGGTGGTTGGTGACAAAACAGGCGCTTTAAAAAGATGCCTTATGGTCCTGTTAGCCCAGCAGCTGGGTGGGTGAAACTTGCATTTCCTCCAGCCCAGTGGTGTACGCAAGGAAGGGTTGGGGTTGGGTGTGTCTTCAGGTTTGTTGGGTTTTTCTTTCTGAGAGCTCTTAACTGCAAAAGTCGTGGTTCATTTAAGAAATCAAAGCGTTCGGTAAAGAGGAAGCCTCTCATGTTAAAATCTGCGGTATAAGCTGTACGTAGTTTTCCTTCTTTCGCTTGGTGCCGTTTGCTTTCCACCCTGATGACCTCAAAGTGCCTCATGTGTATATTGCGTCCATTAAACCTCCACTGCTATTTCTCTCTACTAAATGTTGTATAATTTAGTTAACCCATCCCATAGGTGTTTCCTTTATGGATATGAGTATAGCTTGTTACTTTGAGTATATAATGTAAATATGCCTTTAAATTTGTAACTGCTTTGTTACATCTTATATTCTTGTAAGTTGACATAGCAGATAACACCATAAAAATTGTTTAAATGTTTTTTTCCTATAATTACCTTATTAAAACTATCCTGAAATGAAACGACTGACACGCTTTTCCATTCTGTGTTGGGATTACTCAGAACCGTGCGTATGAAATTGAATATTGTGGCTCGAGTACAGAGTCAGGAGGTGTAAATACAGGTAATCATTTTGCCACAGTATTCTGCTTCCTGGTTAAACAAAATGTGAACAGGTCATTCCATGATTTTAAGACTAGTCAGACATTGCGTTGTGTTATTTCACCGTAAGAACCGTTTCAAGAGTCGCTGTACCAGCTGTAGAGCCTGTGCCTCCCTTTGTAGCTACAGTAGCACTTGTCCATGACACCATGCTACCAAGATGCCTTCGTATAAATCATGTTTATTTGAGTTCCCCTCAGCCCCCTCTCAAAAATGTGTATCTCTGAATGTAATTCTAAGCTTTGTGCAAGTTCAAGATACACACCAGAAAAGGAAGGAAAACTAATCAGTCCATGAAGAAAAATGAACAGATAGAAATCTGTGAGACTCTAATTTGAAAGCTCAGTGCTCAGGGTTTAGGATGGATTACTCTAAATTGAATTGTATTTGCCTCCAGCTTTTGCAAATGTTTTCTTACTGGTTACAACCGATAAAGTAATTCTCGCTGTTCATCTGATCAGTTGGTAGAGTTTTATTATTGCCGGGTGTCATCGTTACATGGACTATTAATTGTTGATACTTGAGCTTTTAACTGATAGCTTGAAAATGCAGCTATACCAGAGAAGAGCCATAGGTGAGGAATTAAGTGACTGACAAGGTGAGGGGTTAACAGAATATTGTAGGACTACGTGAAGGCGTATGAGAAAGTGAACTCAACATTAAACATGGTTTAAATGGTTTTAAAATTAAAAACCGAGTGTAAGATCTCAGACAAACGCATGTTAATGTCATGGGTAATGCACCATCGTCTGGTTTTGAACAAGATAAAAAGTGATACTAAAGGGGCTTTTTTTTTTTTTTACAGGTAAGTCAAACATGGTTGCTGGGGTTTATAAGTTAAATCACAACCTGAAGTTAATGCGCAGGTGATAGTCTGTAGACCACAGACCTAGTGACCAGCTTCTAAAGAGAGTTCATAAAAATATCCCAGTTAGTCCTTGTCATGTAGCAATTAGTACTCGGTATTTTGTGTCACTGTTTCTTGCACCTTTTGGCTTTCTTACCTTTTGTCCGGGATCACTCTGCGCTGCTCTACCAGAACGGAAAGACTTCAGTCTGTGGAGTTGTATCATCACTTCCGTCATTTGGGAACACTTTGCTGGGTAACGTAATTTAATAGCCTGGAAGCAGACGTAACAAGTGAATGGATGAGAATAAAAAATGATCCTGCATCGCACAGCTTTACCTTGAGGTCGGAGAGTGCGCGCACCACGGGATCTGGCTGAGCTACGCTCTGAGTACTGCATAATGTGAATGAGTAGCAGCAGTTGTTGTTACCAAGCAGGAGGAGAAAGCAAGCTAAGGCAGTTCATCCAGAAGCTTGTAGCTCTGTATGTCCGTGCCCTGACTTGAGAAATTTGGGGATATTTGAGAAGGCAAGGACTGTCGCTGACAGAACAAGCCTCTCGGGTGAATTGTGATTTCAGCTAAGTGGTGATTTGGCAGCACATCTCAGTACCCACCGAATTATATCCGATGTCTTCTTAGCAATGCGCAGTTATTAATGTCAGATTGAAGTAATGCACAGGAACAATTAGTTCATGTTTAACAATTGCTGCCTTTTTTTTTTTTTTTTTTAAACCACCAACAGAAAGCTCTACTGCATTCTGGTTTTGAGTAGTATGGTCAGCTTACCTTAGCCTGATACAAAAAGCTCAGTGTTAGGTGGGAGGATGGGTGAGGGAGGAAAAAAAACATGACCAGGAAAGCTCTTTTTAGTTCCTACCCAGACCTACGTGGTAGATAATGAAGTCCTAAGTGAAAGCCGTTGCAGTATGACCTACTGTCTAAATATAAAGACTTTGTAGGAAGACAGATTTAGCTGCCCATGGTAGTGAACAGCCTTGCTACGAGAGGGTTCAGAGTCCACCAGCAGGACGATGTGCCGGTGTTAATGGGCTTGCTAACAATGGAAGATCCTGGGGGTTGCGATGGTAGAACCGTAAGTAGTGGGATCAACCATAAATGTTTGAAAGAGAAGGAAATGTCCTTTTCTGTACAGATAGGGATTGATCACACCTGTTTCTCCAGTCAATGCTACAGTTAGCGGTAAGAAAGCCTGTTAAGGCGATTAAATTCCTGTTGCGTGCAAAACTGGCCTCCAAGCATGGGCTGTTCTCCCCTGCTCCAGTCCTGCAACCTGCCAAAACACTCCTGTAAGAGCTCTCTCCTTCGCTGCTCCGTTTGCAGCAGAAGACAAACCTATTTACAGGCACTAAAGGCCTCCTGGCCCCCCACGTGGGTAACTTGCCATTTTGAATCCCACGGGAACAGCGAGCGGTGTGGTGAACTCTGTCAAACTGAGGGTGTGAGACTGTTTTCGTGATTTCTGAAGTAAAGAGGGGCTGTGAAAACATACTGCTGCTGTCAGCAGCTATCCCTGTCCCTGTGTCAGAGCTGACTGGCCCTTCGTACCTGCTTAGGTGCTTGTCTGGTGATGCTTTTCGTTGCCTCCGAGGAAGTGTTACAGAGACCTGGTCTTTCCCATGTTTTTTCCATAATTTATTCCTTTTTCCTTTCATGTTGTTCAAAGTCCTCTTCAGCTTTCTCTGCTAGCAGGTAAGTTTTTACAGGCTGCATGATGACCAGAGCTGCTGACTACTGAATCCCATTATAAATTGTATTTAAAATTTGTATTTCAAGGGGCCAAAGAGTATGAAACGTTGCATCTTTCTTGAATATGGTAATGCTGACAAGTTTTCTCTTTTACCTGGTCATCCAGTCACAGACTGACCAGTCCAGAGAACTGGTTTCTGAGTCTGATAAGGTTTTACCTAAATTTTAATTTGTCTCTCACCTATTTGCATGTAACAGTCTATAAGATAGGCAGTGGGATGATCTCTCCAGTACACTCTTGGGCAACAATTTCCAAGGGGTGGGGGGAAACCAAATACTGAAGCTCTAAAGAATTCTTGGTTTGCTCTCTTGCCCTAACAGTCACATCAGTAATACAGTTAAATAATTGTAACAGTTGCTGAAAACAACACGGTGGAACAAATCCCTTTGGGAGGGCTCTCACTGTTGGCCTTCAACAGCACTAGAAATGCTGCTGGTCCCCGGCTGTGCAGGACCCACTGTTGTTGTTCCTGTGTTAAACATGCAGCCTGTGGAGGAGAGAGCTCTTTCTCTTTCAGGGCCACTTCCATCGTGAGAATGATGACATTATTATTCCTTCTGCCTGGGGCTTGGTGGTCTTCAGTGAGTTCTTGAAAGCCTGGAAATTGATGGAGACTTGAGACGCGAGAATGTTGATCCCCGAGCTGCAGAGGTACAGTGTGGGGCAGGGGTTGAATTTTGTGTTTGTGGGATAACGGAGATGGAGAGTAGCGGAAGAGGAGCATCATCTGGGGCTCTGTCCACAAAATTAACTTCTTCAGGATGAGTCGACTAGTGAGACTATTCACAAGAGATTTCAAACTTTCTGAACACAGCTATGCAGCTTCTGACTTCCCCGGGGCCTTTGAGCCTCGTTCTATACCTGGGCAAGTATGTAAAGTCTGTTACAGTCCAGATCCTGGCCCTTCCGTTTGTAGATCGTTTGTCTGGGATTTGCTGAGGTAAACAGTTAACTGGTTGACGCCGAAGCTGACTGCTCTCCAGACGTGTCAGTTCACACCTTGTGCTGAAGTGGGGGTGATATTCAGACTCCTGAGTAATTCTAGCTAGTGGCAGACTTGCATAGCCCCCTGTGTTGGCTCTGTTAGTACAGCGAACGTATTTCTGAAGTCAGGGTTGTGAAGGAGTATCCAGAAGGCTTTATGCATTTGGAGCTGGTTGCTCAGAGAGTTGGATGAGTCTCCATCCTTGGAGACATCTAGAACTCACCTGTCGCTGAGCAACCTGTTCAGACTGCCCCAGCATGAGTGATCCTGTGGCTTGTTTTTGGGAAAAAAAGAAAACAAAAAGAGGATTGGGGCAAAGCAGGGTAGCAGTCTCAGAAAAGTGGTGTGATTTTGTGCCTCCTAAATCTGGACTCTGGTTTGGAGGCAAATCCTGCTGTTAATGCTTGACTGTTTCAAGTCGCACAGAACGATTATCATTTTAGTCATGTCATCATTATACCTCAATATTTTTCACTGACAGAATTACTAGAATAGGAATATATTTCATGAACAGAGGCTTCACTATAAGTAATAGGTATCAGCGTAGCATTGAGGTGAGGGGGAAAGCTATTCCAACTGTTACTAAGCTCAAAAATATGCACAGGTGTTCGCATAAGTACTGAACAGCTGCTTCGCATGCGCTTTTGGCACAGGAGATGTTTTCCCAGAGTTGCTAACGCGCTTTAAGATAGTTTAGTATAAATAAATAAATAAATAAGTAAAGCAGGCCCTCCAAACCTTTTCCAGATTACCCATCTAGCTGAAAAGCATCTCTCACACTTGGCTGGAATCTGAGGCGGGTTTCCTGAGCGCAGTCAGGCAAAAATGCCCGAGCAGTGTGTACTTGGAAGGCGCAGGCACATGCTCGGACTGCAGCAGCAGCAGCAGGGTGAGACTGGACAGGGGAGCCCTAACGCACACAGAGCCAGGGGCTGGTCACGGCCGTGCCTCGGGGACCCTGCCCCTCTGTCCTCGATGGCCAGAGCTGAAGGACAGGCGGGGAGCTCAGAATATTGAGTCATTCCCCTTCATGCCTCTCCTGAAAAATCAAAGTGATGTTACTGCGCTCAAACAGTCATCCTGTTTTTAGACATTTGTGTCAGGTGGTCACTAGAGGAGATTTTAACTGTATAATTGCCAGTTCACGTTTCTTAGTCCTCTTTCTCTCTTATAAAGCTCAGAATAATGAACTATGCTAAAAACATTGGCCCTGTTTATGTTTCTAGAAAATCTGGAAGTACCAGATCTGCAGTGTTCACTTGTCAGGTATCTCTTTGTCTATGGATGCCTGCTCCTTACCTCCAGCCGCTTCTGAGGTGGTGACTGTGGCTCATCAGCTTACTCAAGAACATGCTGATCATGACTCAGGTCCTTCCCGCGCTGTCCTCGATGACTTCATGCTCTCTGTAGCTTTTCTCTTCATTGATCTAGCAGTCTTTCAAAAAAATGCTTAATTACCTTCTGCAGTCTCTTATCCCTTCAGACCTGTCATCTCTTTGCTTTCCTCTGTCCTCACTTGTTCAGCCTGACACCTCTGAACTGACTTGAACATTCATGAGGGCGGCAGCAGTTCTGAGCACTGACAGTGTTCTCTTCCTGTGTTTATTAACTCCAGATCTCATTTCTCGGTAAACACTGCCTTGAGGCCTTACAGAGGTGTAAGTGCAGTAGAACATTTTTACCTCAAGATTAACAACAACAAACAAACAAACAACATTAAAGAGGCTTGCTCTCTCCTTCCAGCAAGGTGGGAAGTGAGCTTGAGGGAAGGTGGGAGTGGGTATGTTGGTTGTACTTTTCCATGCTATCCCTCCCCAGTCCTGCAGTGATGTGACTTTGGCCAGGAGGAAAAGTCATACAGGCACCAGGGTTACGATCGTCAGCCACTGGAGCAGTAAGAGTCACTCTGACCTCACACCCTGACCGTGTGGCCCATACATATCTACTGAAACTCCTCCACTGCCGCAGTTATCGCCAGTCTCTCTTCAACTTCCCTGTTTCTACCTTTGGATTTCTTTGACGTAAATATTTACATTTAGAGGCAAAAGCAGGGTGGGAATGCTGGGAGATGCGTGTTGTAACGGGGTGTTAGGACAGCTTCTATTATTTAGAATTTAGAAAACAGGCTCAACCAGGTGAGCTGTCTGTTTCTAAGATGACAGAGTAGTTCTAGGTCTTCCTAAGTAACCTTTACCGTGTGCTTTGTCCAGTGCAGGTATTTCTAATGGGCTGTGTGTCCACTGAGGCATGGTCTAGAAGTTACCTATAACCTAGGTTTAAGCTTCAGTTACAGCTCAAGAGCAAAGCTACCTGCACTTGGCAACTGCTTTTTTCAAGACTCTGATCCCTTGATTTCTGTTCTTTCACTCTCTTCCTAAGCACCTGCACTTGAAAATCTCCTTTTAGTCTTCTGAGGATGATATAGAAGCCTTCCCCTTCAGGTAGCAGGCAATCTTTAGGGAACACAGCGGAGTCTTTCTCTAGGCCTGGACAGAACACTATATGGGATTGCTCTTCAATTCCCGAGTAGCATGTCCTGCGCCAGTGACGGTTTGCGTTACCGTCAGTTATCCACCAATGAACCTTTAACAAATGTAGGATTCCTTATCAGGCTGTTGGTTAAAGAACTGTCGTTTGCAAGGTATCAGAGTGATACAGATTTGTAGATGGTCAAACTAGATGCTGCTACATGTGTGGACCTCTTCTGGGACTATGTGCTTTCTGCAAATTCTGCATGTGTGAAAAATCTCACTCTGTGATTAATGATTACAGCGTAGAAAAGATGTTTAAGCATGCCCAGTTCAAAACTGCGTGTGTGGTAACTGGACGTAAGAACATTTAAATGAAACTGCTCCCATGTGTGTTGCGAAGGTCATTTAGGAAAGGTTGACATCATGAGTGATTCATGTCTGCAAAAACAGAGCAACTGACATACCGTCACAACATCACCTGAGATGAAAGTCTTGACCGTCAGAGCATTGCCAGGACTTGGTGGAACACGGACAGCTGTGATGCAGCCCAAGGGGAATTTCAGTTTGCTTATCGACATGGATGATCAAATAGCACCTCATCAGCCACAGCCCACCTTGCAATTAATTTTTTTTCTGTTTCCACTATACAGCATAGCTAGCTCTGACTTGGAAGATCAACTCTACTTGCAGTAATCTCACCAGTTGCTGACGTGTTTGGACAGCCGCTTACCAGAATTTAAACAACTTCTGAAACGTGGCTGGTAACTACATGCTAATATAATTTTTCAGAGTGTTCTTTGCTTCCGTTTTTGGACAGTAAGTAGCTTGTCAATAACACACCTACAGGGACAGTGTAAAGAAGATCACGACAGATTGTCAGTTCACTCGTACCTTGATTTGTTACAAAAGTGGAGAAAGCTAGTGAAGAGGAGGTAGGTATCAGCAGGCGCTTCTTTGTGGCTAGAATGCAGAAGTATTTCAAAGGCTGCCATGTCATCGTGTATCATCTCAATTCCTGAAAAAATCAGTGTCTAACACTTCTCTGCTTGATACTGACCGTTAGAGTAATTTCTGATGTCAAATCACGACTGAAGCAAAGACGCTTCTCAGATGGGGTGGTTTGTTTGGTAGCAACCTCCAGGTGAATTATATGTTGGAATATAGCGACTTATAGCGGTCATAGATACTAGGCATTCAGGATGTAAAATTGCTTAAAAAGTTAACTGGGCTCATGTACAACATGGTGAGTGCAAAGAATTGCTGAGTGCACAGTCTTGGTTTCCTCCAGAAACGGTCCATTGCTGAAGACATCCTGTAACTCCGTCAATGAGCAAGCAGCAGTTTATCAGCCAGCTCGAGAACACTGTAGGCAACGTCTTAAAAGGCTTCTTCAGGGGAAATAGCTCCTGATGAGTTATTGAGGGCTGATGTGAAACATCAACTGTATAGAGGTTGCTTCCATTTTTTGAAGCCATTAATGGACTCGAACGAGGAAGTGGAGATGGGGTTTACCTTGGCACCTTGGTATTCAACCTGGCTCAACCCCTGCATTAGTTCTGCTCTTGCATTCCACTTGATCACAGCCTTCTGCCAACTTCCAGCTCTTCTACCAACACATACCTCACACAGCACTCTGCAGAGACATGGCTTGAAAAGTTTCTTTTCAGAGGGGCAGAGCTTGGTGAACCACAGCACGTCCCCAGGAAAGGCAAAAATATCCACTCCCATGTTGAAACAATGTGGTGTCAAAGGCAAAATCTCCGCAGCGAGGTGATCCTGCTGCTCCCTCGTCACCAAGTACATCCCAGAAAAGTGGGGTTTGGGTTTTTTTAACTCGTTCCCAGTCACTTGTTTGCTCATATACCGTGTTCCCTGAGCAGCCAAGGTACAGGGTTAGGCTTTTATGCTATTTGCCACCTGTAGCATTAGAAGGACATCAACTTCAGGAGTGTTTGTAGAAGTGTCTCCCCTATATGAGTGCTGCTTTAGAGTCCTTTCGACAGTGTTGGAAGACAGTTTAGGAGATCTGTTACAAGCTTGAATCTTTGACAACAAACATCAGCCAAGAACATGACCGATATCATTTGTGTTCTTGCGGGTTCCTGTGGTGTGACTTGAAGATTCCTGATGCTTTTTTGTTAGCCTAGCAGTGACAGTGTTATATTTCATCAGGCACCCCAACAATGAAATTGCAATTTTGTGCTCGGATGAGAGAGATTTCTACCAATCATCCCCTAGCAACAAAGAAAAAGAACTTGCAAGAAAAGCATCTCCTAAAACAGAAAGTGTATGTCAAGGTCCCCAACAACAGTATCACAAAATTCTTTGGTTATCAAATTAGAGGGTAGTGTACCTTCAGCTTGAGCTCCCAGCAGAGGAAATCGAGCCATTCCTTTTGAAATTCTGAGGTCCGATTAGGTGGGCTCCCTGATTTCATTTTTTTTTTTTTTTTTACACCAGCTTTTCCTCTTGTCTCAGAACTTCCGTTGTAACCCCGCTCGGTTGCCATTTAGTGTTTTCATTATTTAATTACATTATTAAGTACTACCTGCAAAGCTTCAAATGCTGTGAGGCTTATCTAGCCTTCTACTGCCCCCCCCTACACGTCCTGATAGGCCGGGTGGGAAGCCCTCCTCTGCTTCCTGTGCCACCAAAGTCCCCAAACACCTAGTTTAAATCTTGGATCACCACAGAACAGCCTGGAAAGCGGCACTGTCAGTGTGATGACCCTCCCATTGTTGTGTTCCAATAGCCTTGTTGTGCTCTATTTTTAGCTCGCTTTCAGGCTGTAGTTGTCCCAGGTCCACTTTCCCTCTTTGATTCAGTATGTCCTTTCCAGCTGGTAACGGGTCTCTGAGTTTGGCATCACTCAGTGACTGAACCACATTGAGAAACCTGTTTCTCAAATTGCACGGAGAAACCCTGTTGCGCTTTTCCTCCTTTACTCCCTCGGCTGTAAGAAGTTTGCATAAATTTTAGTGTCACTTGGTTGCATATGAATAAGACTCTTTCAGTGCCGTGGAAAAAAAAAAAGTCATTGAAGGGCCAGTTATGAAAACAACTTTAATGTCCCTCCAATCCAGCCGAAGCTGTGTTATATTCATTTTATCTCTGGCTCAGCTCTTTAGCTATAGTAGAACTTATTTAGGTGCTGTTATTGTGCTGTACATTTTGAGTGAATACTTCTTTTGGACAAAACTTCATGGATTTCAACGTATGGATTGAGGAATGCCAACACACTGAATATTTCCAAAATTGTTTTAACCCTTAAGTGGTTAATGTTAACATTTGTCTAGTGCCAATAAAGTCAAATATATGTGGCACGTAACTCTGGAAATTGAGTAGGCAGAGAGCTGGTGGATGCCGCCTTAGCTAAAAAAAAAAAAATGTTCGCTTTCCGTTAAATACTCACACACATTTGTCATAGCAACCTTGAAGGTGGCCGTAATGCTAAGCAAAATAAACAGGGCTGGCATAATGCTCCCTGTAATAACATGTCTCATGAGCTAGCTCAGTACTCCCTTTTATTACCTTATTTTCATTGCTCATTCACGGTGTTGGAGTTCTGTTTTGTGGTTTAATCATTATTACATCATTTTCCTTTCTCAATTTAAAGCTGCTGCCCTTTTCCTGTCATTCCATGCCACCCCTTTACTACATGCACGTATCCCTCTTGCTTTATTTCTTAATAGTAAGTTCTCTGCTCTATTAGTTCCCAGTAAAGACTAATAGTTGGATAAATTTTGTATAAATCTACATAGAAAATACTTTTGTTATTAGGAGAAAAAAAAACAATAATGAAGGATTATCAGGAAAAGGGCAATTCAGTTAACAAAGTATGATGACACAACGCATAGAAAGGTTAATCAAAGTCCATCATAGTCACACATATATGAAACAAAACGCAGTTCTGAAGTTTATAGCTGATGCTCATTGAGCTTCATAAATCATTGTCAAAGCACCCAGTGTTTTGCTGGTTGCTCTCCTCTCTCACTCATCCCCCTCTCCTTGAGCAATGTTCATCTACCAGAATAACGGGGAGGAAATGTCGTTAGGCAAAAGTCATTTCCAAAGGTCTATCTGCATGAGTAAGGGCTTGCTTGCAAGAGTGCAGACTGAAAATCTGGGTCAGCTTTGGTTAAAGCACGAGAGATTCACTTCAAACCAAACCAACCAACCCAAAACCTTTCTTATTCCAAACAAAAAGGAAATCCGTGTAAACAACGTTCTGTAGATGGGAGAAAATGTCTTTACTGATTATTTTTTCAGCAGTTCAATGTGACAATTCATTTACGGAGTTGAGTTTATTGGAGTATATACACTGTAACCTTTTCATGCAATGGTATCCTGAAGAAAATCATAGATTAGCCAAGAGCTGGTGGGCTAATGCTGTTTGTCTTTGGTTTATGATCTTAATTAGCTTTATTTGATTGTCTGCCATTTACCTCAGACCACAGGATTAGCTGAGTGCCCTTCACATTAACTCTCCCATCAGATAATTATCATTACTTTTTCCATGCAGCATTATTACATACAACATTTAGTTTAATTTCCTCCAAATATTGAATAAAAAGTGTATTCATTATATAAAGTATTTACTCTTAGAGTCATGAAGTCATGAACTCATTTTAAGGACTGAGGAAAAGGAGCAAACACGAAATGATTATGGGCAAGACATGCTGTCTGCCTCAGCAGTCAGTTTAATGTCTATCCTGGAGAAATGTATTTTCCAAGGCCAATTGTGGCACAAGTATTTTTAACTTGCCCTTGCTTACACTGGTTTAAATCTGGAGTAACTCACTAAAGTTAGTAGAAGCCTGGATGAATTCCACAAAGTGAGAAAAGAATTTGGCTGCTAGCATTCAAAACTGAAGCTGTTAATCCTCATTTTGATTCCAGAGTTGGTCACTTGTCTATAAATGTTTACTACAGTTGTGGTGTCTGGGAAGAAACTTATTTAACATTTTTGACTGAAAATATATTTTCTCCTCCTGAAATCTGTATCTCAAGAAAGTGTTTTATTCTATCAAGAACATTAACCCCCCGCCCTTTCCATACAGCTCTGCTGCCTCTGCATTTCTAGTCTTACCACATGGTTCCTTTGCAGTGCTTGCAGGAAGTGAGGCTCTGACAGCATTCCCCAGTGAGCCTCAGAGGGACTGCGGGCTGAACGCGGAGCAAGGACTTCTTCCTCAAGTGCCTCTGCAGGCACTTACAGACACATTCCATTGCCTTATCTACTCAACACAGAACAGCACCTGCAGTCACTCAATACCTAATATTTTCATGTGTGAAGTTATATTGTCTGTTGGACAGACTTACAGGTGCAGCAAGTTGCAACCAGTATCAAACAGCGGCTCCAGAGCTCTGCCAGGATTCACAAAACAGAGGTTCCTCATCCGTTTTATCCACGGTCTTGATTTACTGCCTAAACCTGGAGTATAAATTCTCCAGTAAAAGGAACATACAGGGTGGTCCAAATACTTCAGCCTATCTGAGAAATCCCTTGCGCTGTGGGTCGCAGGCTTGGTCCCCATCAGTGCTGGTGCGATTGCTCCAAAGTGGTTGCTCCATCCACCAGGTGACCTGAACAAATTTCTTTAGTGTTCTTAGGTTTGCTTTCTATAAAGCACGTATTTGCTGTGCCAAAAAAGCACATTTTCAAGGCATGAAGCAAGGCAGGGAAGGACTAGGTTCTAGAAATTTCTCTGAGTCCTCCCTCTGTCCACCCTATTTTTCATCTTGAGATACAGCAGTGTCTCAGTGGAATCACAAAAGAAACTCATTATTTTCATCATCATTATTTTCACTACCTTTATTTTACCTTTATGTTTAGAAAGACAGCAAGGAGCACCAACCCTGGCTCGTGAGAAAGAAGAGACCCTTGGGTGTCCACATGGTTTACTCAGTAAAGTTAAGGAGCTTCTCCAGTGACGTGGTGGGACTAGAGTGGGCCATTGACAACTTGTATACTTGGTACACGCTGTGATTTGTAAGTGTTCCCAGACAAAGAGCTTCGTGTCTTGCAAGATGATGAACTCTTCATCCTAGTGAAGCCAATAGGAAACAGCCTCAAGGTGTAGTCATGTCCCAACACTATGTATTTTTTTATTCGTATTTATTAGTGGAAGTTCTCCAGGTGGTCTGGTGTCTGAAGAGATGTCTATACTGTGAAAAATAAAATAGGGATAAGCAAAAGCTCCTACAAGAGAACTCTTAAATAATTCTAATGAGTGTAAAGGAGGTACGCAGTGATGGGAACAAGTAAGGGAATAGTAATTTGTGAAGATCAGCATCAAGAGCTGATACAAAATGCATTAAAAGTAGGTTTATTGCTAAAGTGGGCATTCTGAAAGACTATTAAGGAATATCCTTCTCAGGTAAGGACCTAAATGGATCTACATATGGAGCTACATGTAGCTGCATGTATGACAAGGAAAATCAGTGAAGTTGTGAAGCAAACTGGTTTACTAGTTTGTTTTTGTTTGCTATCTTCTATGCTGGTGCAGAAGACAGAAGGTCTGTGAAGGGAAGGCTACGTAATAATCATTGGCTGTGGAACCACTCTGTGCCCATACGTTGCAGCGTACAGAGCACCATCTACTGACACGCAAAAAGCCTGAAATATCCTTCCTTCTGAAATCATCTTCACTGCAGCTCAGAACTGTTTGTGATTTTAGTTTTGTTGCACCCCGCACTCTGTCTTTCGTTCAGCTGTGTCTTCCAACTCTGGTTCACACTAGAACATGTGAAAGGACTATGAGGCAAATAAAAACGTGTTGGAAGTAATAAGGCCAAGGACTTGTGCTGGCTGGAGACACAGGAAGAGCATGTCCTGAACAAGACGCTTTCTGTGAGTAATCACATCGTGTATATAGCAATAAAAATATGAACTTAAGAAGAAAAAAACCACCACAACAGTTTCTTGCATTGGCAGGGAGTAAAACATGCATTCGCAAGGCTGTAATCTCTCGTTCAGTTTCTCAGACTGCATAATTTACCCCAAATTCCAGCTTGGGTAAATTCATCTTTCATGACAGTACTCCTAACTCTGCTTCCCTGTGGGAAGAACCGGTAGAAAGAAATGTATTACAGGGATCACTGTATCTGCCCCTCCTGTTAAGCTGAGTTTAAAGGTTTTAGCAGACTATCTGAGAGATGTTGAGTGAGTGCTGCTGTCCTTACTTCCCTCAACCAAGAGGAAGTGGAGTATTTTGCAGTTCCTGTTCCTCCAGCTTCCACCAGACAGACAGAAGTTGAGATTTCAAGACGGCTCATAGCAGTTTTACTGCTGTCACGCTCCAGATAGGAGCCTGTGTCCCCAAAGTGCCTCAGTAACTACAGCTGGCTGGTAAGAGACAGTGCACTACGTGAGCGCTGTATAGAGCTCCGTGGGCTGAATGGCTCTAAAGTAGATTATTTTACCCCCCAGTTTTATAGAAATGAAACGCAGCTCCACAGAAAGAAGGTATAAATGGCAAAAGATGTCTTGGAAATTAAAAGGAAGTCGAGAGTTCTGTACTTCTCTGTTCCATAGTATATATTTTTTTAAAAAAATCAAATAAAACATAATAAAGGGAGCAAGAAATCCAGATACTTTTCCTTATCTGTGCAGTTTAGCCACTAGTTACTTGGTGTATGAATTAGCAATGCAAATAATGAGAGGGAGAAGAGTATTTACAGAGTAGCTGGAGGATTTGTGGAAGCCGTCACACACGCGTGATGACAGTGTCTTAGTTTCACCCACATTACTCCCTCTTCTCAGTTACAGAAGCCCCCGACTCTTTGAGGAGCAGCCATATGGTTAGGGAGAGAGGAACTGATGCTGTGCAGACAGGACTTGGAGTTTTTTCTGTGCTCTCAGACAGAGAGCTCCTTGGGGACAAGCTGGGGCTGGGCTTAGGTGGTTGCATAATTTTGCTACATTTCCTAAGCAATTTTTTGCAAGATCCTTTTCAAAGGCTTGCACAATTCTGCTTTCCTTGGTTTGTAACCTTATCTTTTTGTTTCTGTCTTAATAACTCCTGCGAAGGCACGCTACTGGCAAAAAGCTGTCATTTAGCAGAAGCGGTCCTTTACAACAGAGCAAATATTTTAAAGGATTATACCGATGTTAAGAGGATGCAGAAAAATCCCGCCACAGTCTTTCTGAAAGAACTGAAAAACTTTTGAACTTCCTGAGTATTCCCCAAAGGCATTTAAAAAAATAACAAAAAACCAAAAGTCATTTGTGGATGATCCTTCTGATTTCATCTCACTAACTGTATGTTGAGGTCATCTGAGATTTTGCAACCCGGGCATTTGGGGGAAGGGAGAGGAGACTCTTCCTAAACAGCTTCAAGGGTGCTAACAATTATTGTTGGTTTATGTTACCAGTAAGCCCAGAAACATATTAGGAGCCTTCTAAGAGCATCAGCCATGATGTTATAATTTGGAATCAGACCCCCAAAAAGAAAAGCATAAGCCGTAAATAAGCTGGAAGGTCAGAGGAAGAATTTGGCACTGTCCGAATGGACTGGGTCTGAGCATTTTTCCTGATGGGGAAAAATAGCCATTAGAAAAATGATTGTTGCTATTTATGAACATCAGGTTGCTAAGTGACATCATGTGATGTTCACTGCTTCATCGGCCACCCACAGCTCTCAAGGAATAGCAACAGAGGGGGTGAAAGGGGTGAAAGAAAACCAAAAGGCTGAGTTGCTATTAAAAAAAAGGCCTACAGTCGAAGGCCAAGCAAAATAAGCTTTCTAAAAATACCTTCTTTCTTTTTCTAGGAGAATCCGATAGAATTAGGTTAAGAATGTTTTACAAAAGCAGTACATAGGTGAATCATTTGAAAGAGAGAGCCGAAGAACCAAAACCAACCCCCAGCCTCAAGTATCAGTTAGCGACCTACTTTTCTTTATACCTACGTACAAACGTGCGTTCGTATGAGATTTTCCATGAGAGGAAGCCTGTACGCATTAAAGGTGACGTCACACATTTTTTTAATTGCTTCCAATGTAGTCGGACTTCAATCGCTTGGGCTCAAATGCTTCATGCTCTTTTAATTTACTCAATTTTTTATTACTTCAGCCACGTTGGCTCAGCTGCTTCACGTAGATTAGATTACTTAAGCCACAATTTCACTGAACATTTAGCACTTCCTGTGCTTTGCAGCCTTTAAATTCATGAGGGGAATTTGGACAAGGACAAGATTGAGACGAAGAGGAGAAAAAGTCTAGATCAAACACCCCAGGAGAGCGTGCAACAGAGAAGGAGAAGAGGAGACAACAGACTGGACAATTCATTTTCTTCTGTCGTCTCGTAAGAAAACCTCTAATGGCATGGGTTGGAGACCAGCATCCAAATCCTCACCACTTCCTACCTTGGATACTCCTCGCACTCAGGACTTGAGAGGCATGGAGCATGAAGCAAGCATGTTCATCCTTTCTAGACAGTGTATCCTTTTAGCTGTTGATATTTAGTAATTTCTTTAATCCTTTTTTTTTTTTAATCACCTCTCTCATTATGATTTCCCTTTGATGGCTTTTTGGACCACAAGCGTTCATCTTAACTTTATTGATGCTTTGCTTTAACCTTTAATACTAATATATAAAATAATATGAAATACATACATATATATATACACACACACGCTCCCTAAATGTCCCTTCTCTCATAGCCTCCTGTTGCCTCTCTCCTCTTCAGATTCTTTCAGACACGTTATCCACAAACCGGCAACTTTCATTTTTAATGACCATAAGTACAACAGGTTATTAGTTTGATGTCTGTTGTCCAGAGAAAACCATTTAGGACATTGAATTGATTTTCTCTGTTCTCACATGCAGTGCTTAGAAAGGAAAGACAGTCTGACAGGAGCAAGTGCTGGGATAAGGGTGTTAGCCAGGTAAGTCGGGGGAGCGTGTGTTGGTTCTTCCCTCACCACGGGATTATCAGTAAGTACCCATTTTTGATACGTCATTATTAACTTTCCCAGTTAGTACGCACAGTAGGTTCAGAATTGCAAGTTTATGCTGATTTTCAGCCAGATCACACTTTGATTTGGAGCTTAATTCCCCACCTAGAAGGGAATTTCTCTCAGAGAATGCAACACGTCAGGTTCTAATCTTGATGGTCAAAGCCTTTCCATTACAAGGTTCCCGGAAAACCACTTGTGTAGCACTGCTGAAGCCTTTAAATTACACTGTGTCTTCTTTTAGAGAGGGAAAAGCAAGAATTTCATTTCATACGCACTTTTCTGTTGACATTTTCATTTGTGCTGTTAAAAAAAAAACCAACAAAAAGACAAATACACCCTCAGTTCATTTTCCCATGCTAACAGAGTAGCTCTTTTTCCTGCGGCAAACTCACCTTCCAGACAGGGAGTTGCTTTCGGACTTTAGTGGTTCCCTCCCTTCCTGTTTGAGACCCATTACATCTCATTTGCAATACCATTAGTGGAGGAAGTGGCTCTCCTGAGGTCACTTCGCAGCCCACCCTTCCTAAATGGCACTGCTGCGCCTTTCTTCCAAGGCAGCGGGCCATGAGGTTGGGTCCTCTTTGTGGTGGAGGCTCCTATGAACGTACAAGCAACGTAAACCTTTCAGGACTGGCCGCAACTGGTGCAAGCTGAAATCCTCCAAGCTAATTTGAAAGCTGTGGTTTGAAAAATGATGCTGGCTATTTATTTAAACAGCGAGTATTATCAGACCAAGCCAACTTGCTGCCTTAACAGATGGAAGCTTGTTAAAAATCTTTATTCCAATATGTTAAGAATCCAGTTTTGCTACAAATTGTGAAGTATGACTTATGAGTCAAGTCCCAGTGGAATGGATGGCTCATACTTTGAAAGACTCAGCTTTACATTCAAGACCCAACATTTGCCACTTTATGATGTTTTGATTTGTTGGGGGTTTTTAGAAGGAAACCATTCCCATCTTTTAATAACATCCCATGTTTCCTGTCTTTCCTTTTAACTAGGACAGATACTCTGATAACTTTACATTTTATCAGTTGAGGAGAGTATGGTGGTTATTATTATTTCTTAAATTTATTAAGTTCTGGTCTGTTTTTCACTACTGTTTTTCACACCTGAAGCACAAAGAGTTTTAAATGATTTCCCAAGGTCACACTGTGTGCATGACGAGCAGAGAAATAATTTTGTCTTACTACGTGCGAAAGATCTTCTGTTCTCTATTATCTGTTCTCATCAGAAAGAAGCTAATGGGGGGCGGGGGGAGGGAACCACACAGAAAATTCACTTCACTGTGACAAATCCATGGAATTTTGTTCCTAGTGAGAAACAAAAAAAGAGTCGTGAGCTGAAAGCGGGAGCTTTTGCACGCCTGGTTTCCCTATGGAGGCGTTATAGCAGCTGTGATGTCCTCGCACCCGTGTTCTCCTGGAGAGCTCTGCAGCCTTCCAGTGTTATTGACATAGGTTGTGCGGACCCGGTAGCAGCTTTCTGACCTCGGAGAACCCTTCAGGCAGCTCACACACCTGGTCACATACCTTCCTCTCCATTTAAATAGTCAGCTTTTAATTAAATTGGTATTTGTGTAAGAACTCTCATAAGATTCTTCTCCATTGTACTTTCTTAAAATGAAAACAGGGTATCAAACCCATGACTACATCATACACGAGTATTAAAGCTTAAAATAAAACCTTGTGTATCTTTGTAAGAAGATTGATTTTTCAACCAGAAAACCTAAAAGTAGGAACACTTTGTGCTTGGTTTTTCACTCCTGTAACTCTTGTTTTGAGCTGAGATGAATAAAGTTACCTTTCCGTGAAACAAGTGAGAGAAGAGGCAACGGCTGTAATACGTGAAGCTCCTCATGGCGAAGGCTCACCACTTAACTTCTAAGAAATAATGTCAGTGTAAATCATGATGTGATGAATGCTTCACTGAAATGATTCATGCCATATGGTTGAAGAGCAAAATGGGCACGGTTTATTTTTAAAAGAATGAGAAATATGAACTTGGAATATTCATTGCTTTGTCCTGCCAGGCTGAACATTTGCTGTAGCAGGGGCCAGACTTACTGCAGGTCTGTCTTTTTTTGCTCACTTAATATGTTGCAGTAGTTTGAGGCTTCAGTCTCATTCATAATGGAATAATGTCCACAAAATTATGACCAGTACTCAGCAGCCTCTTCTGCAATCAAACGTTCACTGGACACCTACAGACTAAATCATCCTCTCACGTTCTCTTAAAAAAAGAGAAACATGTGCCGCACTCAAGGAAACCAAATGGTTGAAACCTTTGTGGTATGGGGGACAATGGTCGAAATATGAATATGGGGAGGCCTGGCAGGCTGGTTATATCACACTGCCTCAAACCTGCCAGGGTAAGCGCTACGTGCTGACAATGGTGGAAGCAACCATGGGATGGCTGGAAATGTGCCCATGCCTCATGCCACTGCCTGGAACACCATCCTGGGCCTTGGGAAGCGAATTTGTGGCAACACAGTACTCCAGAAAGAATCGAATATGGTATGGAATAAGGGGTGGAATGTCGTGGTTTGGGTTCGAGCAGAACTCGTTCTGGT
>NW_010404417.1:73956-78865 GCF_000710305.1 Buceros rhinoceros silvestris | reverse complement strand
TTTATATATATATATATATAAAAAACTTATGAATAAACATATATTTATGCATTTTGCATTTCTTTGCACTTATTCTTTGTTCTTCGGGCTCTTGTGCTTCGTGTTGTTTGCCCGTGCAGGGTACACGTGCTATTATCAGACCACAGTGATGGCTTTTGGGGGCATCTAATCGAGCACCGTCCTGGAAAGCATCTTCGGAGACGATGTTAGAGCGGCCCAGGTTAGCTATTTGTGGAAGAAATTGCTTAGTGGTAATGTTGGGGCTTGCTGCAGTTCAGAGTTTTTCATGTTCTTGTGTTACGTAGTGAAGTAGTCACATCACCTTCATGTAGTTAATATTGGTATTGTCTTTACTACCTCATTCCTTCAGGATGTTGGGGAAGTCCTATATCTTTTCCTTACCCCTCTCCCCACCTGACAACCACATTAATACATGTCGTTTAAAAAGAAGATACCAAATCCTTAGCAGGATTCCTTATACCTTTGCCTAAGCCTGCTGGGTAAATATGATTTATGTAGCCTTCATGGACACTGTCTATTGCTCATGATGGAGAAATGAGAAACGCAGTTACGAGAGACACTTACTCTTGGGTAAACAAAATTCGTTTCCCAAATTGAAGAACTGTGTGTCTGGGGAGATGCTTTGTGATTATCCATCCTCCTTTTTCTGAAAAGATTTGAATGTACAGAATAATAAAAGCACTTTTCATCACCAAAATGTAGCTACTCATAAAAGCAGATAAAATTCTCAAATTTATACAAATTGGCAGAAATAAACCATGGGATCTTTTTTCTTAGAAAATTTAAAAGAAAATATTATTTGAATCAGAATTGCAGGATTTCCCCTCTGCTGTTTCTTTTTCTCTGCAGGGACTACAACTGAATTCCTGAGGTACATGTGCTCATCGTGAAAACACTGTCACCAGGTGTCGTGGCTTTAATCCTGCAAGAAATGCAAACCCTGCAGCTGTAGGAGAACCTTTTGTGTTCGGCTTGGCAAAAATAGCTGTGGGGGAGCGACGGTGCTGGGTTTCAATGTACCGTGTTGTTAATGATAACTACTTACTTAATATTTTACTCGTCTATTCCTTCGGGTTCATTTAAACAGCGGCTCTCCTAAGCATTGCAGAAAGACATAAAATGATAAATTAAGCTAGGTCAAAGAGGAGAAATTATTTCAAATGAATACAAACATCTAATTTTCTGGACATCTAATGAATCGAAATGCCGAAGTCACTGGAGATGACAGCATTGTAAATCCTATTTACCGCTACTAAAATAATAGTTATTTCCCTCTCTCCCCCCCCACCTTCTTCCTGCAAGTCAACGTAGTGAAAATTTCTCTACTCAACTGGAACCACAAGCCAAGGTTTCCAGTCCTGGGGTACCCACAGGGCCTGGCTGGGCCATACTGGGATTGTGTGGGCCAAACCTGCCAGGGCACAGGTGGGTGCAGCGTGGTCTGTGCATGTGGCACTTCCCGTTGCCGTAGTGGTCACTGGATTTGTTTGTATTTGTTTATGGCGGTTTTAAACTAGTGATCCTGGGCAGCCCCTCAGAGTTGATGACTACATGTGACCCCAAACTATGCCATACAACCTCAATCCAGGATTTTTCTGCTGGAGTAAAGAAGAAGAATAATTTCTTGAGGGTTTTGTCACCACAGTATTCTTTCCTCACAGTCCTAATAGTAACAATTAATGCATGTGACATTCGTGACTTCCACCAGTCTATGGCAGAGGCTGCTGCCTTGCCCTGTCATTAAATAATTAAATCATGTGATGGTGCAGCCAAAAATGTAGTAATAAAATGGGACAAATGGTGAAATAACTTAAAATTCACCCACGAAGTTGTTAGCAATATTAGTAGTTTGTGAATATTTATTATGGGAATTATGAGTTTAATGAAGATTTAAACATCATCTTCAGTGTCTACTGCAGGAAGGTGAAATTGCTCGCCCCACGGAGAGAGCACAAAAAACCCCAGCAAAACCCCACCACGTCAATTTAAATGAATGGATCTGCAGTTAACTACAAACTGCTGCTGCAGCACCGTCCGTGAGCTGATTCACCCCTGGGCCAGCCAGCGCTCCCCGTTCCTGTCCGGGAGCAGGACATGTGCTTCACATCTGCGCAGGGATCCAGCTGCCCTGCAGCACCTTCTCTTCAGAGGGCCAGAAGGGCGTCAATCCCCGTTGGCTGGGCTGAAGCTGTTTTTGCTCAGAGGTTAATTCCAAACTGCTGCTGCAGCACCGTCCGTGAGCTGATTCACCCCTGGGCCAGCCAGCGCTCCCCGTTCCTGTCCGGGAGCAGGACATGTGCTTCACATCTGCGCAGGGATCCAGCTGCCCTGCAGCACCTTCTCTTCAGAGGGCCAGAAGGGCGTCAATCCCCGTTGGCTGGGCTGAAGCTGTTTTTGCTCAGAGGTTAATTCTGCTAACGGCCATCTTCCGGGCTGACAGCAGGAATGGTTTTCCTTTTTTTTATGTTTTGAAAATGGCTTTGCCTCCACCGGTACCTGAAACACTGGCAAATCCAGTATTCTACTGATTGCCCGGAACTCAGAAGACCACTGCTCCTGCCAATTACTTCTTACGCCAGCAGCCAGTCAGGTCTCTGAACCTTTTTGTTTGGGACGCTTCACAGAGAAGGAGCAAGGAGCAAGGAGCTTGCTTGCTTGGCACCCAGGGAGGCAGAAGGTGGAAGGACACCTGCGCTTCATACCAGGAGCATGGCAGATGCCAGTCCTGCTATGAGCAGCACTGCTGATGCGTCTGTCCTGCTTCACTTTTTCACGTGCCTGTAGCAGGGGTTAACACCTCCCGGGCAGCTCCCACGCACAATGTGCAGCGGGGGGTATGTCCCTGTCCCTCCTCCCACCCCACCGAAGTCACTCCGTGAGGGGGCATTGCTCGCGTCAGCCCTGCCACCTACCTCCTCACGGACTCCAGTCCTGAACCCAAGCAGCGAGGGGCTCTCCTGGGCATTTCTTGTGTTCAGTGTGCCCGGGGACACCTGCAGTGCTTTGCTGCCTGTGGGAACTTCTCTGCTGATGTCCTTTGAGGTTGAAACCTCTGTCGTGTGTTGAGCTTCATCCTGCAAAGCTCTGCTGTCTTCCATGAACCAGCTGACACGTTGATTGAATCTAACCTCAGGAGCACAACTAAATAAATAAGGGAAAAAAGAGGTATTTGCTGCAGAAGCTTGCTGGAAACCATGGAGTATGTTCTGAGCTGTTACAGGGTTATAGCAGGGCTGGGTTAGGTTTCTTACAGTCCATCCTCCATTCAGAGCAGCCCTAGTAATCAGATGGTGCCCTGTCCCTGTCCCCTGGAACAGTCACCCCAGGTGAATGGTGTGGCTCTGGAACGCCCAGAGTGGCTGTGCTCGCTGGTGACACTGGTGACACTGGCACTGCCTCCATGTGACAGAGAGCTCACCCCCCCTGGCGGTTGCTGCCAGCACATTCCACCCATCAGGATCCTATTCTGCCTCACAAAACCGATGCCAGTGGATAGCGACGGAAGGCGCCAGGCTGTGATTTTGCAGCAGACACGAAGTACAGGATGTCCCGGGCTGGAGGAGCCTCACCTGCATGCAGCAGCCTCCACAATCCCAGTGGCTAAGGCTCCTGTGCTCCTCTAGCCGCCACCTCCAGACACAGCAGACACCTCACTACAGGCATTCATCAAGCTCGTCTAACAAATATTTTCCCCTCTGACAGGGGAAAGGCCGGCAAAGCCTCGAAGAAGCCACGTTCACTGTACTGAAGGTCTGGAACCCAGCAGCCTGCACCCAGGGCGGGGTGACCCGGCGGGTTTTTTTGGCAGTGAGTTTCAGCAATCTCTCAGCAGGCTCTGGACCATCCAGCCTTCCTGAGGAGGTGTGAAAGTGAGTGTAAATCTTCCCGACTATCACTCTCCCATCGATCGCCAGGCGCTTGGCAGCGATCTTAACGGATTTGTGAACAATATGTGCTACACAACCGGCATCCATTAGCTGCCTCTCTCCTCTCTCCTGCAACACCGCAAATACATTATTTGCCCTTAGTGAGCAACTCCTTCCAGCCTTGCATTAACACCGTTGCCACCACAGCCCCTAATTTATTGGTCAGGGTGTGCTTTTCAACGATATTTACAGCCCGGCTTAATAGCGTGTCTGCATTTTGTTTGCTGCAGATGATAATTCAGGGATTTGTTCGGCTGACTTAGAGAAACTCTTTGAAACAACTGCCAGTGGGTTTGATTTTATTGCTGGAGGGATTTAAATAAACACAAATTTAACATACTCTGTATCATCACGCGATGTTTTGTGAAGGCTGTATCAGCCTCCGTTCTGCTTTGGCGATGGTTTGAAGAGATGTTTGGCACAAACCTGATGATAGCTCCCCCAACCCGTGCCTTGTCCAGAGTCTGTTTAATCTGATACTGTGGCGCTCACACTCTGCACCAGGAGACTTTTTCCTGGTGCTCTCACTCATAAGGCATCAGCAGAAGCTGCTTATTGATGTGAACATGGTTATAAAAACAGTTTCAGCAGACTCTTGAACGCACAGTGGCCAGTTTTGCTTTGAAGATTCTGTATTATGGTCAATATAATACCAGGGCATCTGGTAAGTACATCTTCTAACTGCCCTTCCCCCCCACCCTGTAATGATAATGTGCACCAGTGTATCCTCCCGGTCCTGCCTGGGACAGGCAGGTCCTGTAAAACAGCTGGAGTCCCACAGCTCCCATCACACCCAGGAACACCATGAGCTGGGAGTCAGCCTGCAGTTGAAATTGCAGTAATTAAAAATAGCACCTCCTGCTGCCCTCATTCCTCCCACAGCTGCCCAAACCATCCTGCTTTAATTAACATCTGTGTGACCGCAAAGTTAGAGGGTGACCCGCTCACAGGTGACCTGCTCA
>NW_010404417.1:68736-73878 GCF_000710305.1 Buceros rhinoceros silvestris | reverse complement strand
TGGGTGAGCCGCTCATGGGTGAAGCATCGTGCCACTCACATGGCTGTTACTACTGGATATTATTTTCCCTGCTGACTTCCAAGAGCTGTCGCATTCCGATGGAAGAGCAGGAGCTTTAGGGTGTGTACCAGAGCATCCCCAGGCCCCCTGAGCCCCCAGGGCCTCGAGCAGGAGAAAACAAGCGAAGCTGCGTTCGCTGACCGTAACACAAATCGACTGCTGCTTGTGCTGGTGTTCTCAGCATAATTCATTGCGGCTTGAACATGTTGACTATCTGCATAATTTCTCCTTGAATAATTTTACTGCCATATGGGATACTGCGGGCTGTGGGCTGCCGGCTCTGCGGACAACACCTCATGCATTAACCAGTCACTTGGCAAACGGTGCCCAGGAACCTCCATGTCCCCGGGACTGAGCCCATGGTTTCTGCTGAGGCTCTGGAGCAGCCCGTGCCATGCGATGGGTTTTTAGGGTACAGAGAGGCCTCCAAAGCTGCCAAGCTGTGTGTTTTCATCAGCACTGATTCGAGCTTCTGAAGTAAAGCAGTGTTCAAGAAAAACGAGCAGCTTAGCTCATTCCTACACAGGAACACTTCAGAAATTCTTCAGAGAGCTCCTGTCTTTTACCATTTCGCCAGAATGCAAAGCATAACCTCTAGCAGAATGTGCCACAGTTAATACTGTTGACAAGCCTGGATGTCTTTCAGCGCAGGCTTCATGTCTTAATTAAATGGGATTTGTTTCAGCAAATAATGCTTGTCAAAAGTGGCTGGTTTTTTGCCTTAGGACCATTACAAAGATGCTATTAGACATTCTGATAATCAGCCATCTGTGTCTCAGGGTTACAATAGCTCCATGTGAAGACAGACTAATCTTTCCCAGGCCAAAATTATAATTATGAATTAAATACACAGATATGGCAGGCTAATCTTCAACGTAAAAGCACCGAGCCAGAGCACACTGTGCATGAGGGAGCTCACCTAGCACAGCTGCCTTGCTTTGAGGAGGAGGTCTGTCACCAGACGGTGCCAGCTCCAGGGGTGGCTGTTCATTGCCCTCCCTGCCGCGCCGAGGACGAAGGCTGCTGGAGAAGCGTGTGCTAAGTGACCCTACTCACCCAGACGGCCCTGAATCCATCAGCGAGGGCCAGAGGCTGCCCTGGTTCACCCTGGGCAATCCCATAAGCTGCTGTAGGATTGTGCAGAGCTGGGGCTGGGTTTTGCAGGGCAAATACAGCAGGAGAGGGTTTGCTGAGCTGCAGCGCTGACTCTGCTGGGCTATGGAACCTTCCAGAAAGCAGTTCATCCCTGCCAGTGACAGATGCCATGCAGGTCACCACTGTTCCTGCACCTTCCCATGTCTTACTTGTCCAGGCTGGATCTGCAGGCTCCCCGCTGCACATATCCCACTATAAGCTTGTGCACATAAATGACACAGAAATCACACTTGGCTGCTTTTTCCAAAGCCCCGCTCATCGCTTCAGCTGCATTTCTGCCAGGATTCACACCCCCCAGTCTGAAAATCCACCGACTGCAGCCGTACACCCAGTGCAAATGGGAGGCAGCATCCTGCCATCAATAATCCAGACACCCAAAGGATAACCCAGAGTCAGCGTGAGCTTTTGCCAAATTTTATTGTAAAATTTGAAGAAAATGAACGTTTACACTATGGACATGGAGCACTTTTTGTGATTCCTTTTTGCCCCTCCGCTTCCACAGCAGGTGGGTGCACAGGCACTGTGTGAGTGGTGCCGGAGGACACAGCAGTGGTACTTCAGAGGCTGCACACCAACCCGTGTTGGTGCACACTCCTACTAAAGCTGATGCTTTAAAAATACTTCCAAATATTTTATAAATAAGGGGGAAATTCACATGTACAAGCACTGTAAGAGGAGGCTTTTCCAGGCGAAGCTGATTTTTATTTTTCCATCGCACATTTCAGTGTTCAGGGCTGAAAACTACCATTAGTCTGTCTTAAGAGAGATGACCCTGACTTGTAGCAAGTGTTAAAGGGGAGGGAGGTGTTGTGTATGTACATGGCAGCGCACCACCGACAGTGGCGTATGACTGAGCTCATCCACGCAGCAGCTCCTCTATCAGGGGAAGAGAAAAATCGCCCCAAACCCACCTATTAAGGTTCCCTACTAAGGTCTTGTGGGGTTGTTTTCCTTCACCTGCTGAAAAAGCTTCTGTCTGCAGGATGAGAGCAGGCTCCTGGATCTGGCGAAAGGTGGGAGCACATAGAGATTTCGGAAAGTGATGAATTTGGGGAGGGGGTAATAAGCAGATGGAAATGCTGGTCAGAGTCAAGGGGCAAAGAGAAAAAAGGTGAAAAGAACCACTATGGACAAGAGCCCCTGATCATTTAGCAGCAGGGTGCTTCACACATTTATCTTAAGGCTTTGCCTGTATTATTGCCCGAGCTGCCCTCGAAGGCTGCGGCTGGTCCCCGAGCTCCCCTCACACGCTTCATCCCACGGCAGAGGGCTGGAGAACGGCTTCCCTGTGGCTTCGCCTCCACAGCGGCTCCTCGCCATGGCAGGGAGGGAATTTCCCTCAACATTCCTGAGCTTCATGGTGGGCTGAAAGGACACACTGAAGTCCAGGATGAATAAAGAATCCACACAGGCAAATCGCAAGCTTTTACGTCCAAAATACGAAGCTGTAGCAAAAGAGGCAGATATTTGTCTACTAAAATGCAAATGAGTATTAAAATGTTGCTTTCTGCTCTTCATGATTTAGGGAGTGACAGAACTGTTGAATTTTGTTTTCTTCAGCCATAGCTCTCACATTTAATCACAAATTTTCATTAGTTTCCAGTGTCCTCAACAAAGTTTGGGGAGAGAAATAAAGAAGCTCTTAACCTGCAGAGCCCTCACCTTTGATCTGGAGAGAATAATGATTTGTTGGGTTATTATTCTTGGCCACATGTTTGCCCAAATATTTGTCCATGAGGAAGAGGCAGGACGTTTGGGATGGCCTGTGCTTGGGAAAGCTTTGTGCCTTCAGAAGTGCAGTTTGCTTTAGGGATGTTATTATTTGTTATGGGCACGTATGAGTAGTTTGTCTGTTTTGAACTCTGCAAACATGAAGTATCCAGCAAACTGTCTGCTTTAACGACCTCACCACCTCCCCCATGGGGCGGGCTGTGGTGCCAGGTCAGCACTCCGGCATGTGGGGCTGGTCAAAGCCACCGTATGGGTGTGGGGAAGGACCAGCCATGGACCACCAAGCAGCACTGGATCCTGCACGTCCAACACAGCAACTGCTGCCTTCCTTTCTAAACCCAAACCCTCCCCAAACCTTTCTATTTACATCAGTCCTCTTTTTTATCCTGCTGTCTCCATTTGATATTCCGCTAGGCATCTGATGCAGACGGCTTTTAACATACTGGAAGACGCTTCAGGTAACTGGGCTCCAGCACACTTCTCCAGTGCGGCTGGCTGCAGGTCTGCATGTCTTTGGTGGTGGTAGCAATGCAGGGCAGTACCACGCTTTCTGCTCCAGCACTTTTCCTGCCCTGTTGGTTTTAGACGTTGCCAGGACCCGCCGTGATTTGTGCCAAAGTGGTCCATGTATGAGGGGAGAAAGGGCAGTGCCACAGCAGGATGCTGTCTGCAGACATGACTGCATGCCCTTCCCTCATTAAAAAATAATGGCTATTGAACATACGAGAGTTAAATAAATAAAAGAAGAACCACATAAAGAGTTTTCAGGCTGGAGAAAATGCTTTGCCTTGAGAGAGAGAAAAAAAAATCTGCTTAAGAAATCATAAAGAAGGTGATGTATCTGCTGAACTGAAAGTACTGAGTACTTTTGGCAATGGGATAAGGCTGGCACCCTGTGTGCCAGTGGGTGGATGCCAGAGCCAGCCAGCTTCAAAGCTGAAGCGGTGTTCAACACAGCGCTGACTTGGTGCTGAGCGAGCTTGGGAGCTGGCAAAACGCCAAGGGAGCAGAGCCGGCTGGCGCCTGCTGGCTGTGTCAGTACGTGGTGGCTTCTGGAGGAGGTCAGCCGCGCTCGACACAGCAGGGGCTTTTACTGGCTCTAGGTCTAGATGTGCTGATGACCTGCATGAAGAGAATGACCCGAAGCTTAGCTATTGGGTGCGGTGTGGACCATTTCAGAGCAACCACTTGAAAGAAAGGGATGTTAAAGAGGGTAAGTGGTTCACCTGTATTTGTGGTCCACCGCTATTTTTGACACTATATTTTAAAGTAATTGTCTTGGATTCCAGGCAACGTGTTCCCCTGCAGCACTCCAAATACAGATCAACAGAGCTGCTCCTCCCGAGCTGTCTGCACGACAGAGTGTCGAGGGCTGATGTTAGGAGAATTCTGCATTCTTAACGCTCAGAAACAGTTTACAGTAGGCACAGTCAGTCCTGGCCTGCAGGGCGCAGCCATGCTGAACAGAGGAGGGTTGAAAGTAGGGGATAATACGGTTGTAATTACTAGTGGCTGCCTTACTACTCTTTCCTAGCTTGGTCAGACCTGCATAAAGAAAAGCAAGGTGGGAGTCCAAGGTGCCCGCCTGGTCTCCCTGCCTGGCCCCGCTCTGACCAGGCGTTGCAAGCCCCTGAAGCAAATCCTCTGCAGAAAATATGCACTCTCCTATGCCGAAACGTCCCTCTGCTTTCTGGAAGTCAATTAACATTGAGTTTCCTGTGGCCTTAAATAAAACATTAACATCTCTCCCTCTGCAATACTCCTTGCAGTAAACAAGAACTCTCCTCTCCAGGTAACGCTCCACTCTCGGTCCCTCTGCTTTCTGGAAGTCAATTAACATTGAGTTTCCTGTGGCCTTAAATAAAACATTAACATCTCTCCCTCTGCAATACTCCTTGCAGTAAACAAGAACTCTCCTCTCCAGGTAACCTCCGCCGTGATCCCGGGGTGGTTGGAGCGCAGCTGTCACCACACCTGCCTGCTCTGAAAGAGTAACTGGAGAGCACAAGGCTCTCGGGATGGGCATCGCGGAGAGCAAAGGGACCATCCAGCCACACTCAGCATCACGCACATGCAGCTCTGGGGAAGAACGTTTGCTAACCTGGAAAGTTGAGTTTTACTTCTGGAAATGCCAGTGCTCTGTCTGACCTTTGTAAATTGGGATGGGCGTCTTGTTGGATGTAGTGCTCGGCTCGT
>NW_010404417.1:65916-68546 GCF_000710305.1 Buceros rhinoceros silvestris | reverse complement strand
TGGCCTGCCGCTACCTGATGGCTTTGGACAAGTGTCAAAGACACCACAGACCGCCAAGGGTTAGATGCTGAAGAAGTGCTTAATTAAACAAGCCCCAAGGCCCCGGCAATTTGCATGGCAGAAGCACCACAGCAAGGTTCTTTGTTTGGTTTTACAGTTAGCTTTGGAACTGGTTTAAAAAAAAGAGACTTTTTTTTTGTCTTGCAAGTAGAAGCATGTGAAAAATATGACCCACAATCCCCCATGTTTCCCAAACATGCATGAGCCTTGCTCACCTTTGAGTTTTATGCCACTAGCAGAGTTTTCATCTCTTTTCCAGGAATTTTCTTTTTTCTTACAATAAGGGACAAATAAAATTACAAGGAAAAAAAGAAACCCCAAAGGAAAACAGAACTTCTTTACCAGCCAGTCATGTCTGTGGGGACTGTAAGTCACCCCGTGTAATGGTGCTGAGGGTCATTAACAGCACAGCACGAAGGCACCGGTACATCTTCCCACCGGGCTGTGACCTTTCGTGCCGTACACGCCACTGAACTGAGTTATGGGCATCAATTTGGTGGTGCAGAGAGCAGATGGGGCCAAAGAACATCAACAAGTCATGCTGGTCACACTCAAACCATCCTGCTCTGCCTGCGCAGGCTGTAAATCCCACCTCATCGTACTGGACAGCCATGGGACTTCAACATCCGAGGTATCTGGGCTGGGCTGCAACAGCCAGCTCTCACTGCATGTAAAAAAAATAAATGAATAGTTGGAGTTCTGTATTTGTGACCCCCGTCACGACCTGGCCCCCCAGCCCGGGCTGCAGCTCAGTCCCCGCGCCAGCATCTTTGCATTTTGTATTTTACCAGATGTGAGCAGAGGTGAGAGTCCTGCCTGTCGCTTTTCTCTGTTTTCAGAGTAAATTAAAAAATCGTCATGGCTTTGTTATTTTATTCTTTATTTTTAGAGATCGGTGTTAAATAAGAACCAACCTTCTTGTGGAGGCAGCTCAAAAAGCAAGGTGACATTTCAGGTGCTTTTTCCTCCTCCAGCAGGGAGGAGCATGCCGTTCTCGGGCTCGCTGAGTTTCACTGGGAATCTCTCCCATCCTCAACACCAAACACCATCGCACCATCCCTTACAGGAAGGAAACACATGGGTTTCCTGTTCTCCACTTGCAGACATTTCTCTATGTTGTACTTCAGCCTGCTTCAAAAAGTACAAGGGGGAAAATATGAATAAACCCTTCACACTCCAGTGGGGATGGGATAAAGCCGGTAGCGGCTGGGCAGGGGGACACCACGGTGATGGGGCAGGAGCTGTGTCCACGTCCTGGGTGAGGTACCGCGTGCGGCAGCACCGGACCAGAGCTGCACGAGCGGGAGGGAGGGGTGAATCCAGACAGGAGTTTGAAGCATCTGAGGAACAGCAGCTGGTGAAAGCACATGCCTGGCAGCGGAGATGCTTGCAAGGGAGGGCGGAGGGGAGGCTCGCCAGGCTGGGGGGTGAGATCTTGGGAGCAAGCAGCAGCACTAGGAGGTTAAACTAACACTGATCTCTGCTTTGTTTGCCATAACCTAGCTGTATTGTAGGGGGTTTGGGGTTGGCCTTTTATTTGTTAGCCCCAAATGTGCAAAGCAGCGAGTCAGGCAGTGAGTGCAGGTTTCAGACGGGAGGCAGAGTCGGGATTGAATCCGGTATGGAAAGAGGGCGCTGGCGGCTCGCCCAGTGGGATGCGCTTTGTCAGAACCGGCAGGATTCACCCCTGGTTTTCCAAGGGAGAAACCACCCGAGTGTGAGGTGGCCAGTCACAGGATTCCTGGGGTCAGTGGCCCAGCCCCAGGGTTCAGTGAAGAGCCACAGCTACACGCGTAAGCCTGGGGTTGTCCACTTCACTTCCCCAGGTGGGGAGAGACAAAGGAGCTCTTGGGGAAAAAAAATATACTGGCATCACGGCATGGCCATATCCTTGATGAATAACCAGGCTATTGCACTCTTGCCACCACCCACGTCTCGCCCAGCCTCAGCTCCCGCTCTCCTGTTCATTTTGTTGACCTGCTGTAGGGTCGCACGGGGAATTAGCTGTTATCTGCTTACAGAGGCGAGATCCTGGCCTTTCTATCTGTTCGACGCAGTACCTAGCGCTCTGCCGGGCACTCCAGTAACGAAGACCTAATCACGGTATAAATCAAGTAAATAAGTGCTTGTCGACAGGTCATCAGGACTCGTGTGTCTCTCAGGCACAGCCGTGTTCATGGATGTCACTGCGGCAAACAGCCGGCTGCTCCAAGTGCTTTTCAACAGCCCCCGTCACAGGGGTGACCGAGCAGCCCTGCCAGCTTCTCACCTCCCTCTCACCCACCCTGTGGACATGCCCACTGAAAGCTTTTGGGACTTTCACGCTTTTTTTTTTTCAGTAGTAGTAAAAAAAAAAAATAAAGTTCTAAATGATAAGAATATGTGAATTATTGTCACAGATTCCACATGAAGGCACTCGTGAGGTTTCTCTCCAATTTACAGAAAAGTGGATGGTTTCTACATAGTGACTGAACTGCACAGTTAAAGACGTTAAGTAAAAACTCTTATTCAGAAAGTGAAAATATGTTGAGGGAAATACTAAGACAAAAGAGTATTTCCATTACACTGCT
>NW_010404417.1:52888-65833 GCF_000710305.1 Buceros rhinoceros silvestris | reverse complement strand
GACGAATGGAGAACACATCTGATCTTGGGACTGGAGTCTTATTGTCAGCCAGGGGTCATTTTTTTCATGATTCTAGTGCCAGAACACCCAGCAGATATATAAGTGTTATAAGTCAATGATTGTTAATTCAAATTCATTTCAGTTAGTTACTGTGATTAATTAATTATTAGCTAGGAATTAATTGTGACTTGGTGGAGAACATGAAGGGAGGGGAAATGAAACAGCAAACAAGGAAATGACTCTTTTTGGCGTAGTTGAAAGGCAAAAATGAGTTGAAATATTTTTTTGGTATATATATAAGATTCCTGTGTCATTAAAAAAAATAATAAATAAAATCAGAGTAACAAATGTGCAGCACTTTAATGTCAGATTCGACTGTCATTGGAACTGTTCACAAGTAGTGTGGACAATCTAAGTTGTACTTCATTTGCTAAGTATGATATATAACCATTAGGATAATTTAGAAAACACATCACCAGAACCTGGGCTGAAGAGGGAAGAAAGGGAACATCTTTGGAAGGTCCGAGTGGGATTTTTCAAGTGAACGCTATTCCAATAGTTTGCGACAAACAGGAAGAAGTGAGGTCTGTTACACATCTTTCACAGCCTATATATAAACCAGCCTCAAGAATATTTACCTGAACAGATATATACAGGGTTTTTTAAATAGTCTTAAAAAAGTAATATTTGCTTGATCTATGACACAATGAACGTCTCTACAGGGAAACTTTCCATCGGCGTAACAAAATCTTCAAGAAGTCATAAAAGGTAACACAAGAGCAGTGTTCGGCCTTGGTAAAACACATTTAGGATGGCTGCGATGAATGGGTACAGCTTCGATTCAGAAAGGAGTTGTGCATATTTAAAGGTACTTACAGAGCTGGTCTTCTCCTTTCCTTGACGTGGGCATGTTTGCTAACCTGATGAGGAGATCACGGACACCATGCGTTGCTCAAGGAGGGCTGTGCCAATCTCTTTGCCATGTCTGTGTGGCAATGAGGGGATAGTCTCTTCTAACCCCCATGGCTCGTAAGCGAAAAGAGATGTAGGTTCAGCCTGTGAGTGCTGAAGGGTGATTTCAAGGACTCTACGTTTAATGAATTCATAGGATTCAGCTCCCCTTCTTCACTTGTCTGAACGGATTTTTAGATACTCTCTACAGAACCGGAATGGTTTAAATTACTTCAGGTCTACAGCCATGCTAAAATGTGACTCTCTTGGTAAGGTTTAACATTGAAAACAGAGATTACCAGTGTTCGTCTGCATCCTTCTCATTTAAAATCCCTCCATGTGCACCGTGAAATGGGTGAATTTAAACATTCGTGTTGGAAAATAATGATTGTGCCACTACACATCACTGGATGCGTTCAGCAGCCGCTTTCATACAAACTCTGGGCAACAAGGTCATTGGCAAAACGAGCTAGGTCTTTTGAAAGGCTGATGGGAGGCTCTGATGCCACAGATATTTACCTTCAGAGAGAGTCTTCACCCACCTCGAGACCACATTTTCAAGGCAGTATGTGAGATACGGTGGCAGTGATGGTCTCTGGGAGCCACAGCTGCTCTTGCCCTCATTACTTCATGGTGATGGATACGGAAAGTTACAAAAACACAACTAGAAAAGTTTTTATATCTTCCAAATGGGCAAACAGATCTATAGTTTTATGGCAACTCAACTGAAATTTCTCAATGCCAGCTGTTGCATTCTAGAGTAATTCAGCTGGGTGTACACGAATCTCTTTGCTCATAACTAAAAGATAATTGACTATAAACAAGTGCACTATAAATGGGGGAAAAAATATCGCAACGGAAAATTGTTTCCCAGGATGTCTGGAAAGAAACAGGCGAATTCAGGCTATGACTAGAAAATGAGTGAGTCTTCTATTAAAAATACCCTCTGCTGCTGTAGCTACTATTTTACGATGAACCAAGTGACTTCAGTGCTACTAAATATTTAATGAGAGAAACCAACAACTTCTAGCAGTGTTGCTGCCTCCTAGGGGAATAACCATAACTAATTCGCTGCCCCCAAAGAGCAGATTTTGCATATTGTGCCCAAGCTGACCGCACTCACAAAAAGCTGCTGAAAGACGAATGCCCGCTTCTCAACAACATTTTTTACAGACTCTATGTTCCCTGGCTGTTACCCGCTCTAATGGCCTGGATATTTCACACCGAATTTCTCAGATGCAGTCACACAGAAGAGGAGGGGACTCGTGACACTGCCTTCAGTAGTGCCAAGAGCAAAATTAAGCGCAGGAGAAAGCGAGCTGCCAGTTCCTATCCCTGTTTCGCCTCCTTCTGAAATCATGCCCGTGACTCCTCCCAAAGCCATCCTGCAGAGAAAACGGATCAGTTCTCATTAAATCGCTCTCCTACGTCTCTGTGCGTTGAAAGACACTCTCTGATTCTTCGTTTCCCCCATCATCCAGAGGTGAATTTTAACCGCAGCCTCTCTGAGGTGGGGTGGGGTAGCCAGCACAGCTAACGGGCAAGGTACACAGGGAGGAAAATGGATGGCTTGAACACAACAGAAAAGCTCCTCGGTATGGCAACTCAAAATCTGATTTGTTCTACAGGATCACTAGGTTTCGTGGCTTACACAATCTCTCAGTGGAGATATTATTCGCTTCCCAGCGTTTTGCTCATAACCACAAATCATACCCCCAAATAAAAAACATCCCTTCAAATCCACTTCCTATTAGCAGAGCATACCTTATATTATAAAACTTGCAAGTAGACCAGTGTGGTACCATGAAGCCTATACAGGGGTTTTTTGTTTTTGTTTTTGTTTTTTTCTCCCAGTGTAAAAATATACAACGCTACTGCTCGTTTGTCGCAGTGTAAAGGTCCAACCGGTACTTGCCCGCCAAAGGCTCTACTGCTATTGCCCCCTCATACCTCTCCAACCCAGACCACTGTGTTACCCCTCCTTATACCCGAAACCTCACAGCGTAACGTATTTTGCCTCCCATTTATAACAAACAATGACTCTTTAGCTGGTGTAAGGAGATACTGTCCAAATAACCCACTGTCTTTCAGAATTCTGTTGTAGCTGCTCCAGGGCCAGTCTTTGGATGTGATAGGGTCCTTTAAATTCTTCAGTACATTCATTTTCCCCGTTGACAGCTCTACAAAAAGCACATCTGTTTGCAAATGTGAAGTAGCATATATATAGTACTGATTGCCTTCAGTGAAAGAGGGTTGAAATGTCAGATCAGATACGTGTATGTCGGTTTGTAAGTCATAAATCAACTTGATTTCCCCTCGGACAGTGAGAACCTGGACTGTGATCCTGCCACTGTCTTCATCCGCACTGACCAAATAGCGTCCGTCTGGTGAGACGTAAGGCGTGCCCAACACGTCGCCGTTAGGGCCGATGACGGCGTCGGTAACACTGTCAATAATGAGCTGCGGTAACGCGGCCACCGACCGGCTCCTCCTACACTGGACAAAGAAGTAACCGCCCAGGTGGGTGTAGGCCATGGTCTGTGGTACACAGCCGTAGGTGTTGAAGTTGATAGTCTTGATGTGGGTCACAGTTTCCAGGTCGATTTTGTGAACTGCCGATTTTGATTTGTTAAAGATGAAGCCAAACCTGCAACAGAAAATATGATGTTGAAGTCACCTCTGGAGACAAGAACAAGTCAGCAGAACTGGGAAACCCCATCCTGCTGCTTTTGTAAGCACATGCAATAATGCTGCCTCTTTTCTGTACAAAATCCCTCCTGTTTTAGTGCTTCTTCAACCTGCTAAAAGGAGGTATATCATTCAGCTAAAATTAGCAACCTGATCCTGGAAGCTTAAAAATGTGCTTGGGTGTTTGAATAACATCTTCAAGAGATGACATCTTATTGGGCAGATCGATTCACTACAGGGATGACATCGACTTGGGTGTTCCTCAGGCCACTGTTGACCAGTTTTGTGTTTGATCTGATTCAGGTCTTGAGAGATGTAATGCAAAATACACCCCAGACTTCTTCAAGGCCCAAACAGAAGCACCCAAAGCAAAGCATAACCCTGCCAGCTTGGGGCCAGAGAGCAACCTCGAGCTACATGTGTAACAACCGAGTGAAGAGCATGTCCAACCTCAGCTCTTCAATTCCAGCAGCAGAGGGTCGCTGTGATGGGTGTGCGGTGCCCAGGGAGCACTGCAGGAGCTGGCGAGGCCGAGGTGTGCAGAGGACTTTGTTAGGCACCGTCCCACCAGCCCAAGGAAGGTGTAAAACCCTTCTCGAGGCACACAACCAGCCAGGGTGCACTGAAGAAAAGGGGTGTTCGTGTTCTGTCTCAAGAGAGGGCAGACAGCAGCAAGCAGAGAAGAAATGTTCCGTAAAAGATATACGCTGCAGTACATCTGACCTTTGCTGAAGACAAGAAAAGGTCAAGAATCACCAAGAAAGGTTTCTGCTTAATTTGAGAGCCCACAGACACAGCCTGTTTGTGTTTGCCTGGATTCACAGGTCACTGATGCTGACTTACGGAAACGCATTTTGCATCGAGTATCTTTTCAGCCATTCAGTGCAGGCAGGAGGAAATGAAGTGAGTGCTTAGTTTTGTATCTCTTCCCTGAAAGATGTAAAAATATTTAGTGAAATGTGGAGGACAAGGTGCTTGCGTGCAGATAATACCTATTTTGCTCAAAACACTGGGTTTATTTCTTTATTCTTAATCCATCTGTCAATGAGACATCTGGCAACGATTTCACTGCTGCAGAACGAGCCAATGTAGTGTATGATCCCATGAAAATCACTGGGCTGAGCCTCTCATTTCCCCATTACACTCACATCCATTAGAGACTTCACACAGTGCCTGCAGTGGAGCTTCGCGGCGCGCTGTTTGTGGGGAAATTGGATATGACACTTGTAGTTCTCCTGGATGGATGCATTTGAAGTACACTTGAAAAAAATGCTTTCCCTTACCGCATTTTTTTCTCAGGACTTCCTTAATACTTGGCCAAATGCCCCAAGAAGTTACAAAAGGGTTCTTATCACAGACTTTAATTTAAAGAAGTGGGTCAGAAGGTGTTTAATGTGTGCACAACTGCAGAAGAGGCGCGGCGCTCGCATGAAAGCAGCGATCTGAAATCTCAGAGCAAACCTTGCACTTCAAGAGTTTTTAATAGACAACGATCTACCCTGGGAGCTAATAAAAATGGATGCACTCCTAGATAGCCATCTGAAATAACAGGCAGCTGAAATATATATGCAGCAACATTTGCATACAAATGTCTTCTGGCTTGCGGAAAAGATTGCTTAAATATTCACCTTCCTGGGAAGGGCTGGTGTTGCCAGTTACTGTTTCTGAGGGGAGAATTTAGAACATGATCTCACCAAGTCTCATTAGACTGCCAGCAATTATTTTTCTGTGCTGAGGGTGAGAGGGAACGGACACAGATCTGGCCCCGAACAAATGAAATAGGAAATTAGGCACAGCATTTTCTGCTTTGCATGTGGAAAACTACAGACAATTACCTGCATTTAATATTTCTTACGGAAGATCATCTGTATACAGGCAATTAATTGCTCTGAAGTCAAAAGACAATTAAAAAAGAAAAGTGTAATTGTTCCACTTTCCTATCTTTGAACCCAGACCACACCTTGTCATCTCAGGCTTTAACATCCCTCAGACTCACCTAGCTCCTGGCACTATTATTAGCCACAACAATATTTGGAAAGAGAACTGGAAAAATGAGGTAGGGAAGAATTAAGAACTGCAGCCATGAAGTATCTGTTGTTATTTTGTGTTTCAGGAAGCAAAGTTATTTATTTTGCATCAGATTCGACACATACTCATTTCAGGGTGACCTCCCCTGTCCTCGGTGCACACTGCAGGGAACCTAAGGTTAACGTAAGGAGATACATCATGATTTTTTGAGTGTTTATCATAGTTAAACTGTCCTGGGGACAGAAGATGGTTAAACAGTTGTTATGTTACAACGTGATAAGAATCGTATAAATCGCTGTGCAGTTATCATCAATTTTGATAATGTTAATGGCAGCCTCTTGTGCCTGCTGGGAAGCAGCCAGTGTTACGCCAAGTTATTAGTACGTTAGTTAGACAATCTCATTAACCACTACAGCACATTAGCACTCAGAACTGATGGTTCACAGAGGTGGTGTTTTAATATGCGGTGCACACCATTCTTCTGCTCAAACCACACACCTCACACAGAGATCCAGTCCTTGAACAGGCTGGAAACATGTGGAAGAACCACGATTTATGTTTCAGGCAGAATAAACTTTCACCATTCCAGGCAACAAATCTTTGACACAGGCTTCTGCCCAGATCCATAAAGCGGTTTTGAGTCAGGGAAGGCAACTTTCTGGCCATCAAATTCCCGGCCCAAGCAAGCCAGGGCAGTGTGTCCTGCTTTGCTGCAAGGAGGCACAGCTGACCAAGCTGAGGTTTGAAGTCCCCAGCATGGTCTAAGGGAAGTCCAGGTTTGTTTCTTGCCGTTTCATTGATTCACTGAAAAACTACTGGTAGTTTGCTCCACCATTTCTCCATTCCACACATGAAAAAGGGGATAAGAGTAGTCAGCTCGATCAGGAATTCATTCACCCGCTAAGGGCTGTAAGAGGAGGATGCCCACTAGGAGAGAGCAGCATGGTCACTGCTGCTATTCGTTAAGATAATTTCTTACCTAACGTGATTAATAATTAGATTTGTAGGTGGTATAAAAAAATCATCCACTCCTTCAAACGGCGTGCGGATAACATGCTGATCCTCCCCGGCGCTCGCCTCTGGTATTACCTACAATAAACACACACAAGGCTGAGTATGGGCAGAGCAGCGAGTAAGGCAGAAAGGTAAACACAGATTACAGTCAGACACGGCACTGAGTGGCTTTTCCCAGGGACGCAGGAGACTCAAACTGATTAACGACTTTAAAATGTTGTTTGGTGTAGCTTGTCTTGAAAAAGACGTGCTAATAAATAGGATTTGAGGCTTGACATCTGTAAGGTAAGTACACAACTCGACATTTGTAAGACGTTTGTATCTCGAGAAAGAGCAGTCATGCAGGAGCTGAAGTAGTATGACAACACCAAGACCATAATAATTTATTCCTCACTGTCTAAAATAAACATTTCATGGTCATATTTATTAATCTCACTTAAATGCACAGCAATAACTCACCAGCTTGAAGGATCACACACTAACTTACAGCTGTTAATTATCACTTTGAAGGAGGAGAACAGCTCATCCACCCACCACCCCATATAAAATCCAAGGCAGGGCAGAGAAAGGCCCTTGGCTGTCCTGTCCTGTGCTGTCCCCCAGCACAGCGCACACCTCCACGGCCAAGGGAACTCAGCTCCTCCCCTGCGCCGCAAACGGAGAGGTACAAGTTTTTAATAATTAAAATGTTAAATACTCAAATCGTTTGCTCAGTTCAAGAAGACTTGAGTCCATCATTAGGAACTTCTGTCACTCTGATGTCCAACAGTAGTTGCTTTGAATTTATAGCCACGTAATTCATTACGGAAACGCTCAATCCCTACGAGGTTTAGTTCAGGCAGCTGTTCTGGCCGTGCCATTTCGAGTTCTCCCAATTAGATTGCTCAAGACGGATGCCCACTCGTGCACAGTGCTTTCCTGAGGCCAGGCATTTGCCTCCCACAAGCCGGTAACGACTAAACAACAGCACCCCATTAGCTGGCTGCACGGGCTCTGTGATAAATCCCTGACTTCCAAAGAACACGTGGAGATTTACGCCAAGCTCTGCAGCAGCATCTTTGTTAAAAACGGTATTTTATTGCACTCCTGCAACTAACCACTGCAGGTTCTTAGAACAAACTTTGCCAAATTAGTCACTGCCCACCTTTTGGGACAGAGGGTCAGAAAAAAGGAAGGATCTGCAGATGCTGATGCTAATCTCATTCCCTACATGTGTAACTGCACTTCATAAAGATAACAAAAAGCACTGTCTGGGAGCTGGAGCCTTGTAACAAGTTTCCAGCTGTGCAGATGGTGTGCTCTTCTTAATAATCACATGCTTGTGCCATCTCTCCTTTAATTACAGAAACGTCTCACAGCTGGATAGAAGAAATTAAGTCAGAAAGGGTAAAGAGAGCCCATTTTGTCTCCTTATACCCTGTACAGGGAACTGCTCGTCCACAGGTGAGCCAAGCTGGTGGCACTGCCTCAGAAACCTTTGTTTATTTGCCCCCATTCTTTTCTCCGGAGTTTTTCCTGAGAATGCCCATGTTGAGTTGCTGGTGCATCCCTCTTCTATTGCAAGTCTGCAGGCTGTGGCCCTTATCTCGGAAGGAGCACGTGCTCGTGGGGACGGCTCGTCCCACCTTCACAGGGCATCCTCTCCAGGGAAGCCTTGGGCAGCCCCACGACTAACGTAGCCTCCAGCTTTATAGGGTTTTTAGGTCAGAAAGCACAGCTCTCCTCCACCTGTTGAAGAATGCTTTCATGTAGACTTAGAAGGAAACACTTCTGGCAGGAGGAGTGACATGACACCTCTGTTTTCAGAAAGGCTGGGCAGCAAGTGCCAGAAAATAACTGCTAGAGAAAGGTATGTCTGAATGGATCAGATCAGCTCTGGTGGCAACTCCGTCATACGACACACAGCAGCAGCCAAACGCCTAGTTAGATGCCTGCATTTCGTGTTTCTGTACCGCCAACAGACGAGTGAATCTCCAGGGCAATCCAGAAACAGAAGCTAATTTAGTTGTCCAAACCTGTGTGCGTTACTGTGCCCCAGAGAGCCCAGTGTCACCGTGGGTCTGACGATGCTGGGCATGGAGCAGCTCCAGGGACCTCACTGGCACCCTTCCCGTGCAGTCAGTGACAGCTGGGAACAGAATTGGTCCCTGAGGTTTTACTTTTGCTGTTGATGCCTTTTTCACGCCCTAGAGAGCTCTCTTCTGCATTTTACTATGAAAGAAACAATTCTACCACGTTACACTCCATCATCATCCAAAAGGAGGCTGAAGGCTTGTGAGAGACAAGGGACAAAATGAGTTTAAGGGAAATAAGCAGCTATTTAGTGCACTGGCAGAAAACCCGGCCTTCTGTGTGAAAGACAGGAAGAGGTCAATTGCTCTACCAAACTGGAGACCAGGGTGGCTTTGCTCATCACTCAACAAGGGTGCGAGGCCGGCGATCCTGAAGGAGTTACCAGTCTTCAGGCACAGCACAACTCATTCACCTGTTAATGCTTCCCTTATATGCAGTGCCCTCAAGTTCTCTGCAGACAGAAAAACACCCCAGTCATCATAACACCCGAGAAGGGTGTGCTGCAGCTCTGCAGTGAACACACACTTAGTCCCTCCCTGCCTCAGGCTCATTCTTAAATGTGTTGCTCGGCCTGACTTGCACCTCCCACGAACCAGCACGAGTAACCTGAGGAGTACTGGGTTTCTCTGCAGAACATATGCTCTTTGTGGCTTCTTGGTACCCACTGCTTTTAGACCTCAATCAAGTTAAAAAGCTCACGCAGGCTGCACAAATGACCCGGAGCATCGCAGGCTCGTACCGCTCACAGTCAGCTGCCAGCCCTTGCTGTAGGACTTTATGACACTTGGCTCTGTCATCAACCTTAAAACAAAACAGACCTTGGCAACAAAGCCATCCTGCTGCCAGCCTATGGCACAGCCATCGCTCAAAAACAAATTAAACAGCAGGAAAAATATGTGAGGATGGTCGGAGGAGGGATGAATAAAACACACTAGATATGCAAATGAAAGAGCAGCTTTATATCCAGACCATTAAACGATGTTAATTACCTGCTACCAAGCAGCCCCCAGCTTGCTACTGATGATGGCAAGCCAAGGAAGGGCAAATGCTCAGGCGCACAAGGACTCACCTGCAGCGTCGGCGAGGACTTCCGCATGTCACCCCAGCTAAGCACCCAGACTTGGTCATGGGATTTGTCGTAATGTAATTTGGTTGGTAACGGGTCGACATCCAAAGACTTCAAAAAAAGAGAGACAGGTTTTTACCCAGCACCCCAAAGGCACATGACAAATACTGTAGGAGTTACTGCAGACATTCCCATGTACGGCCGCTTGTGCAGCTCTGCCTTCAAATCACTTGGGGGATCAGCAGCAGCAGCACCACTAGGAGAAGAATCTGGCTGCCTGGTGGCATTTTCAGCCTAGACATCACTCCATCTTACGGTGTTACTTACAGCCAGCAGATCAGGGGCCAATTTCTGCTTGAATTATACCCACACCAGTTCATCCTTCCCAACCTGCTTATAACCGAGGTCAGGCAGTGGCTCAAGAAGCGTAAGCCAGAAATTTGTTCCAGAATGATTTTGCCACGCTAGCTGCAAGCCTGGCTGCACACACAGCCCTGAGATGATGATAAACAGCCTGTAAAGGAGTTTTTTCCTGCCTGTGAGGTTACAAATAGTGTGACCCCACTGCTGAAAGCAACAGAGACCCAACTTTTTAGGATGTCAGCAGATCCACTGGGCAAAGATCTATTTTTTTGTCCCACCACAAAGTCCTTTGCCATCACGGAATAAAGCATTCGCCTTGTAAGTACCTGCATGGCTTTCTGACTCTGGATATCAATAATCAGTACTCTGTTCTGCTTAGGCTGTGTCACATAAATGTACTTGTCTCTGACATTGACCGCGGAAGCCCAGAGGCAGGACTGAGTGCCTTCACCTTCCACTCTAGGACAGACCTCTTCCTGAAGGGAAAAAAAAAACAACAAAAAAAACAGAAGAGGAGAAAAGGTTTAATTTCTACAAGTTCAACGCCTGGAGCAGCAAAAAGTTTAGCCTTGAAAACCGTATAAAAAACCTCCATGGGGATTCCATTAGGATGATTTTCCTCTCCTTTCTTTCCTGGAAAACATGAAATAATTATTTTATTGGGTAGCACACCGCAGCCTGACTCTACCCAGCGACATTAAACAGCTGGACCTCCTGCAAACTCCCATTGAATTTAAACAACTTCACAGGCTGTGGATCTATCTTTTGAAGTACACCGTGGTTCATCAAGACTTGCAGCGCTGTCCGCATTCATTAGCAATAGAAATAGCCCTCTGTGCTTCGAAAAAACAGAGACTTACACTAATTGAATCTTAGCTTTCTATTTTTCATGACGTCTTCATTTTCAGTGCAGGAGGGTGTGCTCTAAGGTGCTTGTGCTCAGGAAAACCGTAGCAAAACAAGCAGGGTCCTACAGTCCACGTCTCCCACACAGACCTCCCCTGTTCAAAAGGAACCAAATCCTGCTGTTTTGGACCAAACCCTGTTCAGAACTGCCTGACCCCTTATTTTGTCCCTGATCCTCCACTCACCGAGTCCTGTGCAAAACTGGTACAAGCTTTAGTGGGAGCCCACTGGAACCCTAAGTTTGAAGTCACACACGCATGGTGGCTACTCCTCATCACTTTCCCTTCTGTCAAGGTGCTTTACATGAAAGAGCGTTTGTGTGGGACCAGGCTGCGGTCTGGAAACGGGGGTAAAACTTAACGAACAATTCAACAAGCACAACTTCTGGGTCACTTTAAATCATGGCACAACCCCCCCAAGGGAAAGCGATTTTTGCAACAGAGCTTGTTGGGGGGAACAGGAGGTACGAGAAAAGCAATGCCAACACCAGCTCTGTGTCAGAGTGACAGCAATGATAAAAAGATTTCACTCCTAAGCAGCCCAGCTCTGTCCGCTCAGTACCCTGGTGGAGACCATGTGTAAGGGTTGAAGATACAAGACTCAGCAGCTTGGCTGCATTTTCCTTCCTGGCCCTCCAGCCGGGCTACCCTACCGCAAACTAAACAGGCTACAAAAGCCCAGCCCAGGGCATCCAGCCAAGCACCTGAAAGGCTGCAAACTGCCCTCCTCATCCTCAGCTGTGCTCTGGAGCTTGGGCTCTCACCACGCAGCATCCACCCAAACCAAGGGCAGCAGGGAAAGGTCACCAGCCTTTCTGCTACAGCGCTCGGCTGCAGCTGCTCTATCTGCCTTTGTGCCCCTGAACAGCGAACGGAGAAACCTTTGCTGCAGAAACCCTCCTCAAGCCGCAGGCTGCTGTCACTGCCTACGTGGCAAACACTGAAGATACTAAAAGGGAAAAGGGAGGGGAAAAAAGTCAACCCTCCCTATACCAAGGCAAAAGGCCCTGTGATATCTGTAGGTAACCTCAGAGGTCTCTCTGAAAGGCAGCCAAGTAATGACATTAAAAATCCCTTTTATGCCCACCACTGTGCTGACATTATTTCCTTAAGTGCCCTTTCTCCTTTGTTCTTTTCAAGCTGTTTCTCCAGAACCACCTCTTCAATATTTACAGCTCTTTGGAAAGGAAACACAAGATTTCTGGCTTTGAGTACAGCTCAAGTGTGGCATTAATAATATCAAGCCTATGCTAAGGACCAGTCTTGGGGTGAGCATCAGTCTGGATTTCTACAAGGGTAAATTAAAATACAGTGGAAAAAATTCCCAATATCAACCACAATTTTACTGAGATTTAAAAAATACTGAATACAGTCTCAGAAGATCTTGACCTGTGTCAGCAGAGCCTGACCCAGCCTGCAGGGCTCTTGATAGATGCTCACCCCTTTTATTCCTCCCAACACTGAAAGCAAGGCTGAGTCCTTTTCTTCAGCCACATCCTTAGCTTTCCCTTTAAATGAAATATCTAAATAAAGGAGTGACTACAAAACCATTTCTGGATGTATTTCAGCACGTGCGTTCTGTGAGAGTTGATACTTCCATGAGCACACCCACGGTGTACGTTACCGCAGGAGCACATAACCCGGGTCATGGAAAGCCTTGGCCTCACAGGGCCTCCAGGCACGTCTTGTCCCACTTGCCGTGCTGAGCTCCACCACGTACAAACCCGTGCTTGATGTTCACCGACACCTGATCAGATTTTCCTTGTGATTTCCTAAAGCAAGGGTTGGGTGAACTTTGCGCTGGCAGAAAATGCTGGACTTGAGCAAACTAGGACGGTGAAGGTCTCTGGTTCAGCA
>NW_010404417.1:42389-52792 GCF_000710305.1 Buceros rhinoceros silvestris | reverse complement strand
GGTTCGGCAGCAGAAAATGCAGAGCACCAGCATGGCACAAACATCTTCGTGCATTCTTACTCGCTGCCCTGCTGCGGTTTAACCTGGGAAACCATTCCTGAGGAGCAGAAAGTAGCCCACTCCTTTGTCTATGGAGCCATCAGTTAAACAGGCCAGTTGGCCCAGCTGAGTGACGTGCGCAGCTCTCTGCTGTTGACTTTGTACCTTCCCTACAGCCCAGTACAACTTTTGAGCATGGATATGTAAACAGTTCAAACAGGACAAGTGAAAGCCTTTGCTTACATTTTGACAGGATAACCAGTCAGTAATCCTCCATGTCAGCCTTATAATTTCCGTGGTTCCCTTAATTTTCATGAGCAGAAGATGATATACCTCAGGGATGCCACATGAAGCCCACCAAGCTCCTACATCATGGTCTCAAACGGGTCCTTCAGCAATAACAACCTTTGAAGGGATTAAGAGAAAGTTTCCCAGCTATCGGCTGTAGCTGCTGGGTTTAGGACTTACATAACTTGTGAAAATCCTCTCTTCAGGTTTGATGTGTCTCCGGATTTCACATTCGCTTGGCTGAAGGACTATGATGCCATCATCAGAAAAGACATAGAACATATTCCCAACACTCAGGCCTTGAAGGGGGATAAAGCAAAAGGAGTAGGAATATTTTTTTGGTATGTATTCAGAGCTGTTAGGACTTTTTTTAAGAACTCTTCCCTCCTCCCCCCACGAACAAAATCTGCCTTACATAAAAGTTGGTTATTTGGATGCAGTCGGTGCATTCACAAAATCAAATTTCATGTCACAACGAGGGCTTCAAGGAGTGAGGAGGTACAGACACATTCAAAAATGCATTGCCTGGGTGGCGGCGGTTCTACGCAAATAACTACGTTCACGTCTTGTGCATATGCACCAAAGCCGGAGTGGATTACAAGACGCCCCTGCATCGCATTGTCAGCTCCCTCAGATTGTGACTTTGTTTTTTCTATATTCCTTGAAAATAGCTTGCTAATAATTTGAGAACTGAGAGAGAAGCTGTAGTTAAAATTAACCTGAAAGTTTTCCTGTTATAGGTAACTTGGCTTCTTGTAACTGCGATGCAAAAATGGAAGTGCTTAACCTCTGTTCCATTAATAAACCCAGACATATTTATTTTCTTAATCTATCTGGATGAACTAACAGTGGCCACCAAAACAAATACATTTTTGAAATCTTGCAAACTATAATTCACGAATGTGCAGTAGTTCAGCAACGCAAGAGCACTCATTTATCCAACTGGGGCATTCCAGGAGATTTGGAAAACTGGCCGGTTGTCACTGCTTTGCTGTTAGGAGATTGTATTTTATCATTTCTGCCATGCAGAAATGCCTCAAAACACTGATAATTTAGTTGTTCTTCAGCTACGTGCAATTGCAGCATCGAGCATCTTTAAGCAATGATCAGATCTTTTCAAACGCTCTAGTTAGAAAGATCCGAGCATCATTTCATCTCACACCACCACCAGTGTTTGCCATGACCACCGTCACCCCCCAGTGATGTTGATAGTGTATCTGCCAACGACATAGTGATGTGATAATTGGTAATCTCTAATTAATTATATTTTACCCATGGAGAAGTAAGGTCCTGGTCCTACAGATCTGAACCCCATTCAGATCAGCATCGCAATTCTCTTGGCTGCTCCTGTGGTGGAGACTCTAAACACTGCTCACATCTCCAGAGCTTCTCCCATCCCTTAAGGGTTTGCAGAACTGAGATCTGAATCATCCCAGGGAAACTTTGCAGTAAAAACGTGTGTAATTTGGATAGGTGGGTTTTTTGGAAAAATTTGTAAAATACACAGTGTTTCGTAGGGCTAGAAGGGGTTTTTGGGTGCTAAACCCCCTCTTTGTGCACCAAACAAGTGGCTTTCAGAGTACAATGTCTGAGCACGCACTGGCTGCTGTACTGATGATGTTCAAGTTGAGTCTCTTTAAACCATACCACAGAAATATCCCAGTTAGGGCATCAGGCGGGTACAGGAGCCGTGACCCCTAAAGGTGATGCCACAGTGAGGGATCATGCACGTAGGAGAAAAGCTACCAAACTTCCATTGAGAACTGATTCTTCATTATGGACAAAGGGATAATTTTTTCCGAGTATACTGTTAGAACATTTCATTTGGGCACTTTGGACCAAAATCTGCGCTCCCAGCATGCACACAACTCCCACCTGCTCCAGTGGGGTTTGAGTGAAGACCTCAGAGGGCAGAATTTGACCCTGGCTGGAATGAGTGCACATATTCTCATGAGCAAGGATTTTAGGATTTTCATCCCAAGAAGTGGAAAACAGGCAGGCAACAAATTATGACTGTTGTGAAGATGCTGATCATTATTTTCATGCAGGACAGCAGTGTGATTTTGTCTGATGATCCTATTCCAATGAGGGTGTATTTCAGAACTGAGGCCTTAAATATTCACAAAAATATTTTGATAATAATTTTACTCCAATAGGGTTTGACATAGTGACTTGGCAAGTCCCACCACTTATCTTACAGTAAAATCAGTGCAAGTTTTTCTGCTGACTGGTTAAAACATGACACAAATTGCTAAAACACTGAGGTACTCTCTTTTTAAAAAATTTACCAATTAAACTAAACCTCTTTTCCAGAGAGTGATCTTCACACTGATTTTTAGACAAAGCAGGACTTCTACTGGACAAAGTCGGTGTTTTATCATGACTTATGAAGTATTTGCCAAGTGTGGTTGGGGGCACATCTGTGAACAGTCACAGGGACAGCGGGAAAACAGACTCCATCCCCTCTTGACTGTGCTGACTGCTCTGTCTGGGGAATCATTTCAGCACGGAGGTGGGCAAGGGAGAATTTTGCTCAGTTGTGTTATTTATACTGGTGAGGCAGGTACTAGATTGGGATCTGGGGGACTAATGAAGAGAGTTTTTCTTTTTTCCCCTTTTTAACTGAAGACATTTCAGGTTGGATGACACAACTATTTCCAGAACTCATTATAAAATGCAACATACCTCGTCTGTATAACAAAAATCCCGACAGAATAAAGAACCCTGTCACCAATGGGGGAGGTCTCCTGAACAGAACAGTTCTTATTTGAACCATTCCAGATGAAGTTGTCGTTAACATCTTAATTTTTAAAAAACTTCAGGAGGAGACCTGATGACAAGAGTTTTCTTTATTTGAGGAACACAGGCTCCATCTTAGGGGACATTTGTATTTCCCTCCTTTGAGATCAAAGGGCAAATTTGTCACCGTGGAATACTCTGATCTGATGCTTGAATAATTTTCCTCAATTTAATCTAAATGCTTAGAAGTGTTTTAGGACTTAAATTTGGTCACCAAAAGACTTTCGGCTTACGTTCACGTAACTGATGGTCACCTGCTGGCCCTTTCTCCAGGTATAAAGCGAGCTACACTTGCGGCAGAGATGTCCACCGCCCTGGAAACGAATCTCTGCCTTACATCTGCACTACTCATAGGTTTCTCTTAGAATTAAAAACTAATTTGTACGTTGAGTAAACGCTGCTTCCAGTCCCATGTTAACCGGCTGGTCATGCGATGTGTGCTTGTTTCTGGAGCTTTTACTTGTGTGCGGTCTGTGAAAGGCTTTGAGGACAGGCTGACTGACTTTTAAAAAGGCCAATGACTGGGTTAGAACTTTGACTTGCAGCCAAAGCTTGGCCTACATAATATTGTTTCCAGGCACCTTCCCAATAGCTTCAGTTACTACAGACCCCGTGGGCACGAGGAGGTGATCACTTTAAAGCAGCTCCAGGCTGCCAATCCGTTAGCTAATAGCGCTACTTACACAGAAGTTTTCGTTTTAATGGAATTGAAAGATTACATTAAAATGGAAAAACAAAAATCCCATTCCTCTCTTCCAGCTTCCTCTGTGCCAGGATTTCACGTGCTTAAGTATTTTCAGTGGATTCTTTGTCTAGAATGGATGAGCCGATCAAATGCTATAGAACAACACGGGCAGGGGAATAAACCTTCTCTACAGGTAGGGAATTGTTTAGGAACATCAATAGTCAATCTGCTTTTACTGCCCACATTTTCCCTGTACATTGCTTGTGCTTTTATTTAAGGCATGTGAGGGTGATTGGGAAGCAGTAAGTCCATACTGTTTAGCAGAATTATAGCAAGACTTTCTGCAACCAACTTCCTAGTTGTTCTTTAAATATTCTACATCTGGTAGGGTTATCCAACTATTTTCTTTAAAAAGGAGCATAAGGGATGCAGGACTTAGCCAGCCACGTAGCATCAGGCAGATGATGCTGGACTGATTAGATACACTAAAGATTACACTTCCAAGCAGAAGGGAAATAGCGATTCTTAGTGCCCATAATGCCATTTGCAGGAGCATCAGCGATAAAGAGACACTCTTCACTGAAGTCTCCAGGCATTGCAGGTGCTATTTGGGAATGACTGCTGGAGAGCTGTCCTGGGCAGCTGTGCCATGTCTCATGACGTCCAGCCAGTGGCATTTGCTGCCTCGGTGTGTCTGCAGCCAAAAGGGGGACAGCAGGTTTGCATACCTGGCCGAGGCAGCAGCCCTGACTAAGGGCTGGCACTTTCCTCCTGCACCGAAAATCCTTTGGGCCAAGCCGCAGCAATCCAGAAAGCTCCGAGCCAAGGGCACGAAGCACGGCTGTCATTTTGGGTACTAGGAGGCACTATTTAGCGAAGAGTCTTTGTCCCCTGCAAAGGCAGGGTGGGTGTGCAGCCCCTCCCAGAGGAACAACGGGAGGGAGGGGTGTTTGCAGGGAGAGGGGGACATGGTTGAGAGCAGCTTCTCAGTACACAGAGACCTTCCTCACAAGGCTGGAAGGACACCAAGGTCCCAGCTGCCTCATATGCAACCAGCAGATTCAAGAACCAGCTTGTGCCCGGACTTCACCGAAGAACCTTCCTCCAGCGAGTGGACACCCCTGCTCACAGCCCCAGGAGCCCGAAGCTGGGACGCTCCCCATCCACGTCCCTGGGGACCATACCAACAGCAACAGTTGAGCGAGCTGCCCAAGGGCTCCTCGGGCCTTTGTACGACTCAAAGGCCTTTGTACTTCGTTCCTCACTGTGCGTTTGGAAAACGTGACAGCACCAGCAGTATGAAATCAAAGAAACTTCCATTTCAAGTGCCTCCGCAATATCTTTGAGTCAATTAGCTGTTTAGGATGGGTTTTTTCTAATTTGGCTTCTGAGAGACACAGATGTTGACCTTGAGCAGGGCACACCATAAACTTAATCAAAGAAGAGATCTTAGCTGCCAATTAAAACAAGGAGAAACGGGGCAACCTTTACCCTGCATCGATTTAAAGGATAGAGAGAAGCACAACCTGTTGTGGGGTGGTTTGATTTTTGGGTTTTTTTTTTTTGCCTAACAGTCAAGAACACAATTTTTGTTGCTCACCTGGCAAACATCAATACGTGCTGCTGAGGAAGAGCTGGAACTGCTTGCTTAAAAATGCAGTGTGTTGAATTTATGTCTTACTTGTTCAATTACGGTAATTTGGAGTGTTCTGACAGTTGTGCAGTTGTTAATGCAGCTTGAGAATCTCAGGCTGCTCACACAGGTGGCAGCCTATACAAAATTCACATTTTTTTCTATTTTATGGTCATCTATTATTTCATAGTGGGTAGGTATGATTTATATTAGGAGAGCGAATTCTCTTATCTGAATAGTTTAGCTTTTAAATGTCTGGTCTGTGCTTAATCCGGTAACTGTGGAAGTTGATAGGGTTAGTGGCAAGTCAGTGGAGAATGGCCCATCATGGAATTATTAAAGCAGACAAGCACATTATCACTACGACAAAAGAACTTTACTGCAGTACCTTCCTCTCGCCACAGTATGTTTGCAACTGCAGCATCAGAAAATTGGGAAAGCCAGAAAATAATCAGGAAAAGAAAAAAAAAACAACAAAACAGTGTCAAAATTGTCATCGTAGCAAGTAACTGAATTAGTACTCAGGTTTACATGAACTGTGAAAACTTTGTAACATTCATTTAAATAAAATATCTGGAGAGACAGAGAGTTCTAAATACATTTGCTCCTATTAGAGACAATTCTGAAACTCTGATGTGGGAAAAATGCTCCCTGAAATGAAGCCGACTTTAGGCTGAGCGAAGCTCAAAGTCTCCCCGCAGAGCAGGCGCTGCCGTCCAGTGCCACTGGGGGTGGCACAGGCTGGGACTGCTGCCCAGGTTCAACGGGAGCCTGAGACTGGCCGCTACAGCAGCCACACACTTTGCTGCTCTGGGAATTTCATGCACCTAACATTCTCTTTTGGGGTTCAAGTACGCTTTGAAAGTACATCTGCGTTTGAATTTCTGTTTAAGGTACCTCCAATTATTTCTCAACGTACTGTATTTCCCTTGCTGGAGTATTCAAGGGAAAATGACCAATATTAACAAGAGTACACAAATCTCTTTAATGGGGAATGGAATATATTTTCCATTCACCAGGAGAGCACATATTTATGGCTAACTTTGTTTTCAATTCTTGCTCTACATTAACAGCCAGAGAAGTAGCACAAACCCCATTTTGCCTGGCCTTTTCCTGTCACCACAAACCCAAGCAATCTCCCAGGGGCTTAAGACAGCAGAATTAGGAAGGATCAGGCCTCTGGGAGCTTTTCCATTGCAGCCACTAATCACCTCCTTCGTTATTTGTGTTTCGGGGACGGTGCGGACAAGCTAACGCTGCCACGCTCCTACGGGAGACAGGCAGCTACGAGTGGCTGGGAGAGTATTTGTCTTTGAGGTGGAAGATAATTTCACAGCGAGGGAAATCTATTTTGCTAACTGTAAATACAGGCAAAATAAAGAATTCAATCCGAATGTTTTTCAAGCATCTAAATACTTGAGAACTTTTGTAATTGGCTTTAAAAGAAGAAGTCTTGTACAGAAATCAGTGAAATTTATTTTCTGAAACTGCAAATAATTCGACAAAATATTAGGGTTTGGATTCTCTGGTGTCTAAAACTATTGCCAATCTGTTACTTCAGTAAAGATGTCACTGGTACCACACCCAGTACACTTCCGGCAGGTGAAAGGTACCATCGTCCTGGACAGGGAGATTTTACCTTCCCCACGAAATTCCTTCCCAAACCAGTTAAAAATCCTCTGTTCAAAGTACAGACAACACTGTCATTACCTTACGAGTAAGAGTCCAACATACCGCATGCAACGGACCGCACTATTCAACTGCATTTTGCCATTACATTTAAATACTTTTAAAAGAAATGAATACACAGAAAATTAAGCTTACGGGTCTTTCTTGCCGAATCCTCTATGAAAAGCGAAGATATGTCCTCATCCACTCCCACCTCGTTCTTGGCAATGCAGGTGTAGGCACCAGTGTCTTCATACCGAACGCTACTGATATGAAGTTCACTTCCATTTGCTGTAAGAAAGACACCCATAAACACTGTTCCTCACCCTATTAACAGCTTTTCCTGCCCTTAATCGCCCTCCAGTGCCGCGGCCGCCTGGCCATGGCTCAACAGGGTGGCTTCACCGCGCCCTGTATCCCCATACGTAACCAGAGACGTTTGGGATATTCTCATGGGAGATGATGTTTTGCTTCTCTCTGTTAGCACAGACACATTCTGTACCAGAAACAAAAACAGAACAATCCCAAGTGCGCACAATAAATTACATTTCGTTTATTTCTTCTTGTCAAAAATAAAAGTTTTTGCTTTAGTGGAGAAAAAATAACTTTAATTTTGCAAACTGTTTTTCATCAGGTCACTAAACACTTGGGTTTGGGAGGGGTCTCTCTCCAGTTCCTCCTATCAGTTTGCTTTCTGGAGCAGGACTGTTGCCTAAAGCCTTTGGAAGATGCTGAAATACCACATCCAGCCATGCAGGGGGACCTGTGTTGCCAACGCTGGTTGGGGGGTGCAATACACCACTGTTGCCACAAGACATTGGTTTTTATGCAGAAAATGGCAAATCAGTACTTTTTCCTTTCATTGTGTCTGTTCCACCCTCATTTGATCAAGGAACAAGAGGAGTCAGGAGCCTGATTCACCTATGCAGAGGTGACCCACAGCCTGGTTCTCAGCTGACCCGCAGTTAGTCCTTAGACCTGAACAAATAATTTAATGCGTTTCCCTTCTAATTTGCACAGTGGCACATGAGAGGCGAGGCAGCGGAGAACCGGGCGCACGGGCTTTTAACACCACGCTGTTACCGCTTATCGCAATCAATACCGTATTTCCTGAGAAATTCACAGGAGAAAAAGATAAAAAGGAAGAACAGGGGCTTTGTAACACGATTTCCAACAATGGTGGCTTAGCGGAAGTAGAAGAACTTCTAGTTTAAAGTGTAAAATAATCCTCCTTAATCCCTGTCTACAATACTTTAATTAATCGAGATTCTGCTCTTACCTAGCAGCGCCAGTTGTTTGGACAGTTTGGGCATGATATCGATGCCGTTCTTCAGCCAGGTAATTCGGGGATTAGGGATGCCTTCGGCGTGACACCTGAGGCTCGCCGACACGCCAGGCTCCTGCGCCTGCGTTTCAGGGTAGACGCGGATCACCGGTGGCACTGCGGGAAACAAGGAATTGGCCACTTTAACCAACCCTGGCAGAGGGGTTGGAGCTGAGAACCGGGGACAGAAGCAACGTCCTGGCTTTCACTGCAAGCTACAGTAACGATCTTTCTGCAGCTCAACGTTGGGTCAGAAAATAGAAAATAATAATAGAAAAGAGTAAACTAATAAAACTCAAGCAACCTCGGTATCTGACTTTGTATTTAGACAGTTCTTGCTCGCTTTCATTAAGTGACTGATTGAACTTAAATAAAGCTGGATTAAAACCTAAGGCGAGTGCTCACGTATTTAAAAATTGAAGTATAAACTCCAAACCTTCACTGAATCTAGTACAAAGGTAATTGGAGTTTTTGCCTATTAGAAGTAGCATGTTAGTCAACATTTTAATTAAATATCCACGAGGAAATAGCCTGTACATTCACTACCTGTTATTCTGAACAAATAAAGTGTTTATAAATGACTTTTTTTTTTTGAGAGGCTTTCGAAACATGACTTATCTTGTTTCCAGAAGACCCTTCTGAACTACTTAATAAACTCAATTGGCAGAACGACTAATTCTATTACAATTACAGACAAGTTCATTGATTTTCAATCATGTTGCCTTCATTGCTCAAATCAACGAAGCTTAATATCACTCATTAACTATTTCTTATCAATTTACTCACAGACCTTAAAGAGAACCTGTGGCATTGCAGTATCAGTGAAAAACACCAGCGGGACCCTCCTTCCTTCACCACAAGGGACATAATAAACGGAAACGTGAGGATGTGCCACGTCATGGCTGATGGTATCTGAAGGGTGGTCATGGACTGCCGCGTTTCATAATCGACTGTCAACTTTTCTCCCAGATTAGGGGATTTTGGCACTTACGATGTAACTGCTGGAAGGTGGAGAGTTTTGTAAAACTGCGGTCTGAGTCAAATGTGGATGTGAAATGTGGGGGCCCAACTTCTTCCTCAAGGACAAGGAATAAACTCTTGGCACTAGTGGAGGATTGCGAAAACTTAGGGTTCTTTGTTAAGAAAGCCCGGATGAGTTAACAACAAACTTACTTCTACTGGAAATCGCTGGTTGATGGTACCTAACCCACTGCTGTGACCATCACTAGGCTCCAGGACTGGCAAATTTAAAATGCCTTAACAGGGTCTTTAGAGTAAAATGTAATCTGTGTTTGCTTTGTGGCTCTATATCCATATGGGGATAGTTTAAATAATTACATGCACTAGCAAACACTTTCCATCTTTCTATTTCTATTTTTTAATGGGTCTTACCAGACAGAGATGTATTTTACTTCTGCCTTACCTACCAGCTGCCAAGTACTAACCAGAGCTGAGTCATCAGCTTGGCACGAAATCAGCCACCACAGAAAGCCCTCAAGCCTCCTTGTTTTTTATAGCTTTAAAAGCAAGAGACTGTTCAAGTATAATCTGAGAAGAAATGCCTAAGGGCGACTGGAGAGACAGAAAAATGGGGACTTCTAGCAAAGGAATGGCTTTAGCCTCCACCTCAGCCCTGGATGTGTGGGCTTAGGTCCTCGTTTTCTACTTCCTTTACTTAAGAAGAAATGAAAATGCGTTTTAAGATGCAGGGCAGTGTGTAAAACACCATCCAAGAGCTTTTTAATCAGGTTACCAAAAAGACGAGGTTTGATTTATTAAATTGGGTTTTCAAATTTTAAACAAAAGCATTTTCTAGCTTTTCATCTTCTCTTCCTCCCGTTACTGTCAAGGTTGCAGCTCCTCCTGACTGCAGGAGGTGCCAGATCAAGATGAAGGTAAAGGAATGATCTGTTGGAAAAGACTGGCAGCTGCCACAACCACCCCCGCATTCATTTAAAAGAAACCGG
>NW_010404417.1:41397-42363 GCF_000710305.1 Buceros rhinoceros silvestris | reverse complement strand
TTGTTGTGTGGAAAAAGCCGGCCCCCTGCCACAGCCATCCCTGCATTCATTTAAGAGACAGCGTCCAAGAAATTCAGGGGAATTAAGACTGAGAGTCAGGACCTTCTCATTCCGCCTGTACCTCAGAAAATTAATTTAAATTTCTGAGTCAGTGTCTCCACGTGTAAGAGGACAAAGACAGTAGCTTTGTCCACTTTGACAGAACCTCATGAAGTCCTGTGCTCAATGCTTGTCTCACCTATGATCTGCTGGCTGCTAGTAGCACTTCTAGGGCAAAATAATTTAGGAGCTGAGGTCCCTTGAAAGCCTGTGTCATTTATCCAGACTCAGAGACAGGAGGTGGTTTGTCTCCCACAAATGCATAGAGAAAAACTTACAATACCCAGGGAGGTCGGATGCCCAAATCCTGGCAAAGTCAACTGATGGTCAGTACTTTATGGCCCCAGGGACATTCCTAATCCTCCAGATGGCACAACCTGCCTCTTCCAGTCCCCATGGAGAGCTCTGCTCCTGCCAGGACACATCTGGCTCCAGGTGAGATGGAGATCCCCCAGCTGAGCTCAAGCCCTTCTCTACCACGTCCCAAATGGCCAAAGGCACTAAAGCACTTTTCCTCCAAGCTTAGTGGTTTTTTTCTCACCCACCAGCTCTTAAAGAAGACAGAGCCTGTCCCAGACATCACCTATTTAATGCTTTCAAAACCAGCATGGGTTGATATTTTTGATAACGGTTTGCTTTAGGCTTTCCTCTTCTCTAGAAGCACTCACGTCCACACTGCCAGTGACTGCCACAACGACCGCACTCCCCAGAGCAGGGCGCTGCTCCATAAAGCAGGGCTTACTTGAGTCTCTCAGGTTTTTGCCTCCCACCATGTTAGTCTGCGTGTGAGTAATCCACATATTTTACCTGCAGAGCTGAAAACACAATAGATTTCTACTGCAGAAGATGGCTCAGGGGTCCTAGACG
>NW_010404417.1:39128-41299 GCF_000710305.1 Buceros rhinoceros silvestris | reverse complement strand
TTCTGAGTTCTGCATGAAAATTAGCTTAACCTAAAATTATAGCAAGGTGTCTTTTTAAGAGTGATTAATAAGGGAAATGCTTGTTTGCACCTACAAAAATACATGTTGCACTTCCATTCCTGCCTTCTTACCATTCTCCTACTCCTTCAATTTTTAAACTTTTTATTTCTTCTCCCTTTCTTTTGCACAGGTAAATTATTACATGCAACTGCCTTGTGATAACAGCAAACTGCAGAATGCATTTTTATTGTCCTTGCTACAAATTAATACATTCCAAGTAAGCACATTTTACTTTCAACTTGCAAAGATTTCAGCTCCAGACTTTGGGATATATGGATTATCCTTTGCTATTTCCCTTGGTGAATATATATCATTGCTAACCATTACAGTGTCTGCAGCCAAGGGCAATATAAAAATGCTATTATCTTAAGCAGAGTAGGAAAAAAGAGGCATTGAAACAAGTACGAGATTGGGTAGATTACGTCCTCCTGCATACTGAGCAGTACCTCCCGTGGGAGCAGCCCGATCCATCCCAATAAAAGAGCTCAGGTGATGAAGCACACGATGAGCGCAGATGGCAGCACCCAGCCCCAAAGACACGCGTTGCTGCTATAGGACCTATATGCTCCAGGGCTTAGTAATGATTAATAGATTAATCACTTACTTGAGATGTTTTAATCTTTCCATTTATGGTCTGAGAGCAGTTTGCAGCGTTACATGGTTTCTCTTGAAAAGCCACATTAACAAACATCCGTGTTTAAAACATCTCTCTGATACTGGGAAATGTGTCCTATTGGACCCTTATAATTGGGCTGAGGATCGAATAGCTTTTAAAAACTATTTTCAAGGAATACAATATTCTGATTTATGCTGATGTTTTCCAGAGTGCAAGAACCAAGGAAAATTATGCCTTACGCTCAGCAGTCTCTTGATTTGCAAACTATCAATTTTCATAGTTGATTACAATTTTATGAGATTCTTTTTTCTCAGCAACTCTTTTTCCTCTAGAAAGTGGTAAATTGCTTTTCCTGCCTGCAGTTAGTGTATGCTGTACCCATTTCCCAAGCAATATCCATACGTAGGAGAGAACATAATTTTCCTAGTGTTCTTGGCTTCTCCTGATCAAAGATACCAGCTCGTAAGATCAATTTTTCATTCAACTTCGTGCTGCCTTTCAGCACGTTCTTTTCCTCCAAAGACAGTAAGGACCAGCTGTATAAATACACTGACTTAAATTTTACCGCTGCTGTGAATCCTACGATCGATGAGCTCAACCCAAACCTGCCACATCCAGTGTCACACGTGGGCTGCATTTCACACGTGTGCTTCTTGCCCCGAAGATGTGAGCCAGGGGCTTTGGGGCATTCACCTTGAGGCAAGTCTAGACCGTGCAATGCCTGATGCTGATTCAGACAACGTGGAGTTGCTCTTGGCATTGCCCTGTAGCCTGCTGGAGCAGCCCAAGCACAGTGCTGCAGGCCTGAGGCTGGGTTGTGGGGCACAGGAGCAGCAGGCAGGACACTGCTTGCTTGCCGTGGAGAAGCGCGTGCCCATCTTCCAGCAGGATTTCGCTGTGATGAAGTGAATTCCTTCCCCTGAGCAAGAAAAAGAACAACTGTGACAAGACACTGGGATGGGAGCAAGGCTTCCTATGGGTAAGCTTTTGATTGATAGATTTGGTTAGTCTGTAACACATTCAACTAGAGCTCTGAATCCCAGAAATTCAATTTTTGTCAAAATTGGGCTCCAAGCGTTCTCCTTAAGCTTCTCTTACCTAATTTCCTGTATCACCTAATCAATGAGCTGTTACAAGCCAGTGTTAGGTTCTAAAAAGAGATAAAAGGATGAAGCAAGATAAAGAGTATATAATATGTTGGATAAAAGTGTATGAAAAGGGTAGATATAACTTGCATCGGATTCTATAAGGAGAAAAAGGCAATAAAAGGAAAATATTTTGTAAGCCGGACTGATGGGCCTCAGAGAGAAGAGTAAGACAGGGCCCAGGTGGCACAGAAAGGATCGAAGGATGCTGGAAGAGTTACAGCAGCTTTGAAAACACTGAATTAACTGAAACACAGCCTGAAAGTTGGGACCTGCCTGTAGAGACACAGTGAGCTTGGGAAGGGTTGGGAATAAACTCTTTTACTTCCAGCTGGTTCTTTTTTCCCCAC
>NW_010404417.1:23618-38985 GCF_000710305.1 Buceros rhinoceros silvestris | reverse complement strand
ACCTTCACTGTGTTTTTGATGCTAAAAGCATATTGGTCCCTCCCTGGAGGAGAGAAGCGAGCAGATACACCCGAGTTCTGGCTGGCTTGGTCCTGTCACACTCTCTTACCATTACAGTCCAATAAAGAAAAGCAAGAAAAAACCTCCCATGCTGAAGATGGAGTTTTTAGTTTGGTACAGACAGACAGAGACAATCCCCAGTGCTGAACGGAGCCCATCAACTATGCTTAGATTCTCGGCATCTTCACTCAGTTCATCCTGGCTCAGCTTCCCCCCTCTACTCCTGTCAAAAGAAATTCCTCACTTGGTGCTTTAAGCTCCTGAAAACTGAGGATTTCCCAGGCTGGGTTCCGCCTCGGGAACCCCACCAGGCATCTGAAGGTAAGCAACATCGTCCTGTCATGGGGGCTGTTGTCCCAACATCAGGTGCTGGAGGAAGCCACGACGCAGGCAGAGAAGAAGGGAATTCAGTGATGTGGGCAGCCAGCCAGCCACGTCAAGAACTGCAAAAACCCGGCTTTGCACAGCCTCACAGCTCACGTGGGAACATCAGATGCTGTAAGACAAAGTTTTCTAGACCCTACCGTGTTTTCTAGCAAGTCTGGGTTGAGACCAGAATGTGTGGCATTTTTCGTGGTAGTGACCACACAGCAACATTGAAAAGCCAACAAGGAAAGTGGGGTTGTTTTGGTATAACAGTACCAAAACCAGTAGTGATTCTTCTATCGGTACGAAACCCCAGGTGCAGCTGTGGTGTGAAACCTCCATTTAAAAAGAAATAGGATCTTTCAACAAGTTAAATCTAAGAGGCAGGCACGAGCACGAAACGCATCACGCTCTCCCCACACTCCATCCAGCTTCCCTCTCATCCTGGTTTCGTTTCAAAGCCTCTGGGCCTTATATTCTCAGGGATGATAAAGTCTACATTGTTGTCTGCCAACTAAACTCCATTCAGGCCTCATAATATATCACATAATATACACGGGATTAAGTTGTTAGCTCACTTTTCTTTCAGCTGCCATTCATCAAACAAATGGCACTTTGAGGAAGGAAGCCTATTTTCCCCGCTGCAGCACGCACAATCTAGTTATCCACATTGCGCAGACTTCACCGTTTACTATCTTGCTAGATGACAAATTATGATGTTGAAACATTAAGTCGGTTTTCATTCAAATCAACTGGATGCTTCGTGCTCTCCTCCAGGTACTCGCTGTGGGTGAGGGGCACTTACACGCATCCAGAAGACCTGAGCTGGAGTCAAGGTGAAACCTCACGTCCAGCATGGCACTTCTCAAAGGGCATAAATCTCCCTTTCCACGGTTTCTCTTCGTGTCAGGCTCTCTATTAACCTGCAGATACCTATCTGCTCTTACCAGTTGACAGCTCTCCGTTTTGCAGAGGTCTGCGCACATCTAGAGAAAGAACTCATCATTATTTTTCCTTATAACACGTCCCCTGTAATAAAGTGACTGAATTTTCCTGCAAAGCTAAATACTTTCACACCAGAGTATGTCAAAACCCACCCGCAGGGAGCAAGGGGTTACCCTGTCTCCTATTCTGCAGGTACCACTGGTCATATCGGCACATGTAAATACGGGTCTGAAGGTGGTCAGTGATTTTGCTGCCGGGGAGGTGGATACTCCATGGGTTAGTCCCTTGATGAAATGCTGGTTTAAGCTAATGCAATTTTAAACTAAATGCAGCTGGCTGAGTTTGAGGTCAGAAGAAAGATAGCAAATGCCTCAGCCTAAGTTCCAGCAGGCACAAATGTGGTCCAGGGGACAGAGGTGAACGAGAACGCTGGAATATGGCCCGTGTCGTTCTCTCAGCTGTAAAACGGTTTGCCCTCATTTTGCAGCCCAGTGGGTCACATCTCCAGCTGATGTAAACAGCCCTCAGCGAGCCAAACTGACTACAACCAGGTAATAACCTGAGAGGGAGCTGGGAGTTACTGAGCTGGTTTTGGAAACACTGTGCTGTGTTTATTTAAATATCCTGGGCTGTTTCATGCAACAGAAAAGATTTTCTGGAAGAAGAAATTATGGAGGCAACAGTTCTGTTGACAAAAGTAGTAATTAATCTAAGAGATGCTTTGAAACGCTGCTCTTAACTCTATGGAAATGTTCCTGACAGCTTGTTTTACAGTCTGGGATCCTGCTGACACACAGGTCCCCCCTTGGTGCCTCTCTTTTCGATTGCCTGTTCGATAGCGCGAGCGAGCACACCCGAGCTGCTTCCACTCTGGTGCACAGACAACGTGGTGCATGGCTTTTCACGTCTCGGTGCAATGGGATTAACACACAACTGTGCTTAGGGGACCGTTTACATGGATTGTCACACGTGCCATTTACTAACCATTCACCTGAAGGATGTGGGTCTGATACAGCTCTTCATAGCCGTAGGCATGACAGGTGTAATTGCCCATGTGAATAGTTGTTACCTTGGTGATGTAGAGGGAATCGTCTTCTCCAAAATCCTGCATGTAAGAAAAGACAGGAAAGGTGCCTTAGTATTAAGTACAAATATTGTAACCCCCACATGGAGGGAGAATACTAGTCCGTGGTTGTGGTACCATGGCAGCTTGGGAACACAGCTCAGCTTTCGAACGGCAAGTTTTAAAGTTCAGAGATCAACATGCAGGGAGAAAAGGAGCGGCAATTTAAGAGTAAGGCAAAGTAACTCATCTGAGAACACGAACTTTTGTGCTGGTTGCTAACAAGGTGCTCTTTGCACATAAAAACGATGGCAATCTCCAGCTGTTTAATTTACGGGGGAATTTAAGATCTACCTGTTAACCTCGGGTGCATAAAAAAAATAACTTCTGGGTGGGTAAAGGTTTCCTTTCTCTGTGCTGGTTCTTAGAAAATGCTCTGTAACCTTGAGACTTGATGAGAAAGAACTGAAACTGCTTGTCACTTATCTCAGACATATCCTAGGCAGGAAACAAGGGAGAAAAAAAAAAGCATTTTCTCACAGAAACATGTTTTGATCTGTAACTTCTTTACAAGTATCTTTCTCTACCCCTTCATCTTCCTAGATCTGCTCTTACATTACTTCAAGTTTTGATTAGAGATGGGGAGAACATGAGTTAGTAAAGTTTTTAGCACTTGAGTGTGTTGCACAAGTGTCCTGCTTCGGAATTTATTTCAAATTACAGTTAATAGAACCACAGCACTGGTGCTATCCAAAGCGGCTTCTCGTGTTACTCTGTTCAGACTTCTGCAGCTCCAGAATGTTTGTACTTCTCTGCAAGTCCAGAAGGATACGTTTAAAAAACAGTTCATGAGCTTGAAGAATGATTTTTCTTTAATTAGCTCCACGCACGAAGCATGCCAAACCCAACCTTCTGCAGAATGTCTCTGCAAAAGCATCGTCAAGTCCAGCGTCGAATCAGGGTGGCACAAAGCCAGGGCAACAAGGTGAGTGTTGAAGGGTGGTTTTGCTCGTGAAAACCCAAGGACTTGTTTCAGATTTCTGCGGTGTGGGTGGGAAGGCAGCCTGCAGCCAAGGGCTGTACGGGGAAGGTGCCTGCAGCCACCCCTGTCCAGCACGGCCCACCCAGGGACAGGACACGCAGCACTGCGGTGCGGTCAGGAGGTGAACTCTCACAGCTGGAGTCTGCCAGCACGACTTGATTGAACCTACCACGGCAGACGGCATAAAACAGGGACGCAGATTTGCTCAGCTGGTTGGGAGTCAAGACCTTGATTCCCAATGCCTTTGTGAAGCAGAAAGGGAGCGCACGCCCAGAGGCGTGCTGACACTGAGCAGAGCTCAGCGCGCAGAGCTGACGCTGCTCCCCTGCCCTGCTGCGCCCATGGCAGGTCCAATTCCACAGAATCGTCCTCATCCACACAGTTACTGCCAACCCCCCGCCAGGTGCTCAGAAACTACGAGCAAGCGTTGTTTGATCGTCGATGGGCTGCCTTCTAAACCAAACCCATTTGGGGCTCTTTACACCTCACATTTCCTGCCTCTTCAGGGTGCATCTGCTTTACAGTTTGAAGCTTTCCTTTCCAGCCATGACACTTCAAACATTTTTCGAAGGAAGCTGCGATTCTGAGGATGGTTGCAACGCCAGCTGGCACCTCTAAAGGGAAGTACAAAGTAGCCCATCTCTTGTAGTATGGGATTGATCTAGCACTACTTCTGCTGGGAAATATGCCCCCGCCCCTCCTCCCAGTGGCAGGCCAGCGCTGGCAGGGGGCAAGGGAAGCTGGGGAACCTGACTGGTTTTCAGACATGTTACAGGGCAGATTGAGAGCAAACTTTGAGAGATACAGAGTTCACAGGCAGGACCACGACCCTTCCCAAGGCACAGACTGACCTGAGAGGGCACAGACACCCTGGTTCTGCTACCTCTTACCCTACAGCATGTGCTGTCCCAATGTGCAAATGATAAACAACTATGAAGACTAAGAGTAACTTCATGGATGGTCCTGACAGTCATTATCTATAATCAAAAGCATCTCGGCAATTACTGCCACCTTGGCAGATTTGGCACCTACACTATGGGATAAGCTGGTTAAGCTGCCCAATACGTCATTACAAACATCTACTAAAAATTTCCCATCTCAAGCTTTTGCCTGTTTTCTGGTCAGCTGGATGGTTCCTGCCAGAAAGCAGAGATGCCTGAGTAACTGCAAATAGAAAAGGTATCAACCCTGTTCAAATGGTATTTGCATGAGATGGAGAAAATGCTTGCAGCAGAGGGGAGTTAATAACAGTTTTTGAAGTTAATCCCAAAGCAACTCAAATTGAGTTTAGGTCAATAAAAGCAGGATGGCTACTTTTACGGGGTGATTTTTAAGGAGTTATGGGAAAACAGGACAATAAAATCTCCTCCATTTTACTTATGTTGCTTCCTTTAAGATAGCTCAGAAAAGTATTAGGAATGCTTGGTTTGTGCTCTGTAATTGTCTTTTTATGGACGATCTGGTTTTTTCCAATGCATACAAATGCATTAATAGAAGACCCTTGTAAAAACAAACTGGTGCAAGATTATAGTATTATTCCTTCCTCTCCAAACGCATTTTTCTGGTAAAGAGAAGCTGATATTGGTAAAAGCATGCTTTAGGACTTTTAAACACTATCTTCTGACTTCTAGCACTTAAAGAAGGTGATCAAAGACGATTTAGATTAACACGGCATCAGGCGTCGAAGGAAATGATCCGCCTGGTGCCAAAACCTGTGCAATACACCGTAAATCCGCATCAGACCTCGACATTAGTAACACTGACCAGTGCTGGACGTGGGAAGGAAAAAGGGACTGTGGAATTCAGCTTCTGTACCGAACCTTTTGTGGCTACAAAAAGATACTGAATTCTCTAACAAATTAACGACTCTGTGTTTATCGCAGCTCACGGTTTCTCCCTGTGCTTCCCTGTGGACACAATTAGCAGATCGGGATTTCACGTTACACTTTATATATACGGACACGTTTTTATGCACAAGCACTTTCTGTGTGTATTTTATAAGGGTATATTTGGAATTGCTGTAAAAACCAAGCCCTAGAGTGTTAGTAAATGAGTCTTTGATTCCTTAATAACCTCACTCTGCTTCCTGCACTCACCCCAGCCAGGGGTCCTGCAGCACAGTGGGACGGAGGCCCACCAACTTCTCCCTCCACCCTGCACTGCCTTGGGGAGCTCTTAGGAGATGCTCTGGTGCACTCTGTGCCACTGCCAGTGCATTAAACAGGGTGTGAGTTAACGCTGGCATCACTGTGGTCCTCGGTGGGGTGTAACCCGGGAGTGCTGCACACAGTTTGACTGAGCTGAGAAGGAACCGCAGGTCAGTAAGGACAGTTTGCCTCTCAAAAACCTGTATCGGGCAAGTGGGAGCTCTTTGAAGAAAGTTCTCAAACCCTGTTTAGCACATTTTAGAGACTCGTGTTCCGAGCTCCATCCTCCCATCCAAACACACACTGGCGGGGAGACCTGGCAGGGGAGAGGCTGGAGTGGGCAGAGGGAATGCAAAGAATTCACGATGGAAGAAAGCAGAGGAAGCATTTCACATGCTTTTGACTTTTTTCAGATGGCTTCTCCTTGCAAACCCAGGTTTCCAAGTCACCACGAGCCTAAAAGCAGCCAGAGGGAACCACAAACATCTATAAAACTGATGTAACGTAATTCTCTCTCTCCACCTTTGAAGCAGAGATCTCAGAGCTGTCCACGAGTCTCAGTGAGTGCTGCACCCCACCAGGAGCGGGGATTACCCTACTCCTACCCCCAGCAATGCCCAGTGGTGAACTGAAAAGGATAGGCAAGCAGAAGGAAGGCAAAGAAGTACCTTCTGAGACGTGGGTTTTCTCATTTACTGCTGAAGGTGAACTTTCTTGGCAAGAGGAAGAAAGAGAAGGGATGAAAGTGGAGATAGAAACAATTCTAACCCCACAAACTGATGAGCCCTGCATCAAAGAGGCCAGATAAGGACAGGGTGTTCATCACCTCTGTTTTATGAATTTCATTATAAAGTAACATTACGTGTTTCTGGTAAAAAATAATTCAGCAAGCTACACTTATAATTTCTCATAATTGATAAGGTTGACTAGTGGCAGATGACAAATTGACTTCTCCAGCAGTGCATCTCGTGTTTCCTCTCCTTTTGGCAAATAGAAAGTTCTCTGCCCTTCATGAGCTTCTTTTATGTCCTGCAGTTACCTTTCAAATAAAGGACTGATTAAGCAACCTCAGAATAGGTTTCAACTTTTTAAGATTAAAACAATGCATAACCGTGCATTTTAAATTGATAACAGCTCGGTAATCGAAAAAATAACAATAAAAAGAGTTGCTCCTGCACACAGTCAATTTCAAACAACAACAGAGCAGATCCTAGAAAATGAGTATGTGCTTTTTTTTGTGCCGTATTTCCTTTCCATCACTACTGATTACCCAAGACATCAGTCTCTCCAAACAGCAGATTTTTCATATTTATTTATCCCATTCCTCCCTTCTAATGCATTTCCTGGTCATGCAATCTGCTGCGGCTTGGAGATGCCGCGCCTGGAAACGTGTAAAACATTGCCTGCTGCTTGTAAATCTCGTTCGCATTCTGTCTCAAGTGAAATCCAATCTGTGAATGTAACGCCACAAATCTCCCGCTCCAACACCCGGGGATGCAGCCGGCGGAGGGGGAGCCCATGTCAACCCAGGGCGATGCCGGAGGGTGCGGGGCACCGCCCGCCTGCCTGTTTTGCCCATTTCAGATCCTTTTTCATCAAGCTTTCTAACATGTCTTGGGGTTGTTCCAACACAGAATGGAAACATATTTAAAACCCTTTAAATTTTTGGCACAGTTTCTTGTTTTCCAGGAAGTTTGAAAAGGAATTAGCATAGATTCAGCTTATCATTTTTTAGGATAACTTCCAGTTACTTGAGAAAAAAAAATACTTGCCTTATAGCTATAAATAGGAAAAAGGAACAGAAAAACAAGCCCCAGTGGCACAAAACCAGACAATCTCCCCAGCAATCCGGCTGCCAGCAAACGCTGGCACTCGTCACGTCGCAGTATGACACTATGGGGTACACACTCCTTGGGCAGCAGCCACTGCCCAGACCAGGCGATTTTAAACCTACACAGTGATTTTAAATCTTTCCAGTTAGGCACTGAATGCTCCTAATACACATTGGGGGTGAGTCCCAAAGATGGTTGTTACCTCCTTACCATGAGTCTCAAAGATGGTTGATACCTCCACACCATGCAGACTCCAAAGTGTCCATAGCTGAAACAACAACAGCAGGGATGGAACTCCCTGAGTGGTTCCTTGTCTTAGGAGAATCCCACCGGTTGCTGGGATTTCTTCCTAAATAATAATAATAATGTGCTTCACTTCTAGACACTTCTCTTTCAGCCTTCTCCATGCTCAGGGAAGCTGGGAGCCCTCAGCATGTGGTTTCAGCACCTGTTGTCAAAACCAGTCCTGGCACTGGGGCTAGCTGGTGCCACTGGTTTCCCACCACACCAAGAAAAACACCATCACAATGTCATAGTAACCAGCACAGCAACAAAAATGCATTAACTATTTCACGTTAGAAAAGGTTGCCTGATCCTCAGAGCCCCAGAAATCTCTCTCTGATAATATTTACAGGATTTTAACACAAAATGTACCCAAGCGCTTAATGAGATGATTATTATGCAAAATCTACAACAATGACTATCACCGCGAAAATGATTTCTCCTCGCTAATCAAATGTCTCTGATCTTTCTTACAATAGATTCACATAAAAATAATAAAAACTAAATTAGTCATGGGCTCTTAAATCACTTTTGCTGGTGCTTTTAATAATTTCTTTCCAGAGACAAGCTGAGAACTTATGCTTCATTACTATTATTTGTTCTTGGTTTTACCCATGCTATCACTTCAGAGATTACATGGAGAAAAACTCAGCCCTAAGCAAATGCCAGAAAACTATTGCAAACACAACTTGATGGGGTATTAATTTACCCTTCCTTCTGTTTTTGCTCGAAGAATTAAGCACATCATAAAACTTTGCTGGTTTTGGTTTAAACATACGGAAACGAACTTTTTAGATACTTGTGCAATTGTAATATAGATTAAAATGGATGATTTTTATATCCTGGGAAATTTGGAGACAATACAAAGAGGAAAATCAATGGCAGGTCTTCTTGCTGGAGCAGCTGGAAGGGAGGAATTAGCATATGAGGGCTTTAGTGAAATGTTTCTATTAGTTGGATCTACTGGACATTTCAGAGAAATGCAAAGACCGTGAGTGAACAGGTAAGTACCGATCTTGGGAGGAAATTACATTCATAAACTCCAACTGTCTCCCTGCAGTACGGAGGCAGATCACTGGGATTCATGGATTTTGGTCTGTAATTCAATTATCAGCTGGCACAGTCAGAGCAGGTACAGGGGAGCCTTAATTCATCTCATTCTCAATTTTTCATCACTCATTTTTTGAAGTGTGTCAGTCTAGTTACCTCAATACCTCACAGCAGATGGACTCACTCCTTTCTTCCTGCTCTGCTCATTTGTAGAAGGTTCATGCTGCATTCAGAGCTCCGCTTTTCTGCTGTAACACCCAGACTGAGCGTTACAGCAATTCGTCTATGGGAGAGCTGAATCTAATGTCTCAGGGTTCTCTAAAATTTGACCAGTATGTGCTGGATATGCCTCTAAAGGATGCAAGCAAAACACAACCACCCCAGAGTAACACCTCCCTCATCAAAAACGGGCTGTTTAGGCAGGTGAAGCCTGTTACTCCACCAGTGATTAATTTAGGACCAGGTGAGCAGCTCCGATGTCTCCATGAAGGTATTTCTGCATTTGCAGTCGTCACCTACAAACTTTGGTCTGTGACCCACAAACGAGCCATTCCACTGAAGGTACAAGTGGACACGAGTTCTGTGATCTGCATTATAGCGAAGTGAGAGACTATATACTCTGAAAATACTGTAAGGATTAATTTCCACTTAACCTCTATTTTAAAGCCTCCAAAGACCCAAGACACTATAAACACTGTGCAATTTCTTAAACTTTGATTTGAAAAAGAAAAAACTTGGCTCTAAACAGGCAACTTTCTGTAATTTACTCCCATCACTGTATTACTGCAGCATCTAGGAGGACACGGGGCTTGATCATTTTAACGGCCCGATTTCTATTAGCAGGGTATTAAGTGGGGTTATTCACACATCATTATTATTAGTTAACAGTGAAACTGCATTAAAAACATCAACAGGAACACAGCGCCTTCCTACAGCCTGTTTTAATGAGAAATCTGATCCACGTGACTCGCACTTTGAAGGTTGACCATTTGGGTTTCAAATATCCTACCTGCAAAATAGATGTTTACATGAATATACTTGAAACGTGTATCAAGACGGAACAGATCTTGTCAGAGCCATGAGATACATGTACGGGCAAATCTGCCCGGTGCACGGGCAGATGTGGAGAATGAGCAATCAATGATTAAGAAAGTGGTCTGTACTCCCTCGGATCCACTTCTGCCACCTCCACGTGCTCTTTGCACTGTGGACCTGGCAGAGGTTTGGTGGGCAGAGACGGAAGAGGTCTTGGATTAGGCCAGAGCAAGGCACGTGGATTTGTACAGGGCGCAGGAAAACTTGTCTGGAGAAGAGAATCACTCTTTTTCCTCCAAGTGAGGACTTACAGCTCTGAGCTCAGCCTATGTATCTCAGGTGCCTCCAGGGCCCTGGGTGATGTCAGGAACACCAGACCTTCTTCACCTGGCCTTATCAAAGGCAAGAGCAGCTGAAGGTGAGAGCAGAGGTCTCTCCAACCAAGATTCCTTCCCCTGCCAGGAGGCAATGGCAGAGGAGATACACAGCATGCGGGTGAGCCTCAGCAGGAGCCACTGCTGCGCTGCCACTCAGCCGTCTTCCCAGGCAGGGACCTTCTCAGAGAATTTGGCACGTGGGCCTCCTGGCCATTTCTCGGTGTACTTTGTGCGAGAGAAGCTGATTGATACAACACAAGAGCCATGGTGCATTTGTTAACTCCCAGGAGCACGCTTGTAAGGGCAGTTACAATTTTTCATCGAACAAGGAGAAAGACGAGTCACGAGGTGGCTGCAGGGCACTGTCGCTCCCCTGTCTGTAATTCCCTGGAGGGCTTTCCACAAGGGACTGGAGTCTGGCACTTGTCCCTGGGGGGTTTTTTGGGAGAGCCAGAACATGCGATCCCACCTGGCCTCAGCACACGCTGCCTTTCAATGGTCTGTTTGGAAAAGCTTATTTTCGAACAACTGATCTCATGCAGATTTGAGTTAAAGGGTACAAGGAGTGTGAAGAACGAGCTGCACTGCTGGCGGTACGTTAGAGCTACCTGCTCACCTCGGTAACTCAGCTCGTTCTCACCCACCTGGACTCCAAAACATTTGTTTTCTCATGGTAATTTTCTCTGTTGTTTGGGTATGCTTTCACCATCCTTCTGAAGGAATAACTGTTGTTTATAAATTTTGCTTATAAATCTGGGTATATTTCTCTGGAGATAATGTCAAATCATGTGAAACAACATCCCATAAATACTGCACAAAGACATTTGACTCCATGAGGAGTTTATTCTATTTTCAAATCAGGAATGCTTTCATAATCACATATCTGGGAAAACAGACGGCTTGTTCCTGGGGGGAAAAAGCCCATTATTTTGAAAGATGACACATTCTAACCACTCCACTCTTCGTAGGCAGGAATGAATTCATAGCTATCACAATCTTAGCAGTTTCAGCTACATTATACTTATTTTCTGCATGAGAAAAGTCGATGCGACTTTTTTAATGTATAGCTGCAAAGGGACTTTTAATGGCTAAATAATATGGGTGGGTAATTTATGGATAAATATTTTTATGCTAAAAGCAATTTTAAATGTTTGCAGGAAAAAAATCATTTAATTACATGTACCATTAAGATGGCTCTTTCGCAATAGCTGTGTGACAACTCGTTAACAGAGTTCTTCCCAGACGGGACAAGACAGATTACAACTGTGTTGCTTATGAAAGCTTCTGATTAGGAGAGCAATGAAAAGTTATTAATATTTTGTTGCCAATCAAGGTATCACATAAAAATGATTTAAGTAATGCACTTAAACAACCAGGCTTGGCAGTAATCTTCAACCTTCTGGTTCTGCGCAAATTTAGGATTATCTCAGGTTTTTGTTCCCCACCTTTGTCACCTCTAGGATTAACCTGGGGGACAGTCAGCCTTCTCATGCCGCATTTGTCACGAATGTGGAGAGAATAAAGCCACGAAGGACTCGCCAGCGGTGCCCTCTCACCTACTTGGAAGGATTTTGTTTTTTCCGGAGCTGGGCTTTTATTTCCATCTGATTACTTGGAATTAGCATTTAGAGGAGAAAGAGTTTAATTGAAATATAATACGAAGATTTTTCCAATCCTGCAGTTTTGTATGTGATTACCACTGTGCCAGGAGCAGGGAGGATTTTCTTGAAGTTAAAAAGGTACAATTAATCTCCTGTTGCACTTCCAATTAGCCAAATTGCCAACCTTATTGTGAAAAGCAGAAATGCAATCGAGTTCCTGCTTGAGGCACACTAAAAGAAAACTGAAGTAATTTAATTAACTGCCTTCAAGTATATTAAGAATCACACTGCCTTTACTTTCCTGCTGTCAATGCCTTTAAATAGATTAATGTGAATTTTTGTACCCATGAAAAGCTGAGGCTTTGAACTGGCTGCTGCCACGCACTCCGACCCATGCTCTGAGCACGCGTGGCTGCACTTATCCTCACATTGCAAACCTCAAAGCAAATGTTGGTGCTAGACACAAGTATCAACCCCAAACCCAAATGCGTTCACACCACAGATCAGCGCAGCTTATGTCCCACCAGCACAGGACTTGTTCAACTTGTGATTAATCTAACTCAAAAGACTGGACTGCCCAGGTGAAGGACCATCTCTTCACCCCTGCTATGAGCAAGTGCTTCAGAGGTGGAAGCGCCTGTCCTTGGTAGCCAGAGAAGGGACATCCTGAGCTCAAGGGCCCTACGGACGGACCACTGTGGAAGAGGGCAAATAGATGGTAAACCCCAAATTGTGTCACCTCAAGTAACCAGACCACGATACAGCTGGCAGCAATCAGACAGAAAGTAAAAAAACCTCACTGTTTGTTTAAACATGAAAGAGGTGTGGAGGTGTTTATCAGATTAAAAAGCAACCGAGTAGCAGGTGTTATGTGACAAGGTGGTGGTAGAGGTCATAAACTGACACGTAAAACAGAAAAATTGAGGCATAAATCTTGTTTTTCCTCTTTGGAAGAATCTCAGAGTGCTCCTCTGATACAGTTTCTCAGTGATGTATCAGTTCAAACAGATCAAAAAGTGATTATTTTTTTTCTGCTGTACTGCACAGGTCTGTCCTACGGGGTGTTGAATCATTCACCAACCAGCCAGTTTATCTGCAAGGATGGACTCTGCCTCTCAACATTTAATAACCAATGAGAAAGAGAATTACTTATAAGCAAACCAGAAATCCACTTGGGCCAGTGATAAATTAGGGAGGAACTGACATTTCAGCCTGAAAAGTTACTCCTCAAACTTCTATTTAAAATAGTAGGAGTTGTTGGTGAAGCCTCAGAGCCAGGTACTAGCTATTCTTCAGGGATGTGCTTCTACTCCAGTCCCTGGACTGTCATTTTGTGTCCAGTTTATGCATGAACTTTAATCTCTTCGGATTAATGTGATGATAACAAAAATTTCATGAAGATAAGATAAATACCTGGAATTTTTGTTATTTTGGGCCAGAAAATTCTAAGACTGTTCTTGAGCCTCCAGACGGTGTGGAAATAAGATTTCAGAACAGTCGCACCTTGCTTCTAACCCCAGCTCAATCTTGAGCCCCACAAAACTGACCCTAAAAATGGGATGTCTCGGATCTATCTAGTGAACATAACTGCCCAAAGAAAAGAGTTTTTCCAGACTCTGGCAACACAAAGCGGTGGAATTTGCTCACTGCAGATTAAACTAAGCACGTCGGCTGCATGTGTAATTTTTACTAAGCTTAACCTGGGTCAAGGCACAGCCCTGTTCTGCAGAACGCTTGCACGACGTGGTACAGGCAGTGAGCTGCCGGGTCAGCCAGCTGCCTGGCTCACCGCCACGCTCCCACCGCAGCAGCGCCCGTGCCTGACTGTGCACATCGCAGCCTAGCAGCTTTCCACCGATCTTCAGTGCTGGTGACCCGAAGGTCGTTATTCTAACCCTGTGTCTGTACGAAGTCCGGTCAGGTACACCGGCTCCGGGCTGGCTGTGCAATCCCGCGCGGCCTCGTTACGGTTCCTGTGCCAGCCCTGCAGCGGGGGTTTGCTGCTTTCCTGTTGCATTTCAATGTCATGTTCCAAGTGGTGACAAGAAATGCATTTTAAAAGGGTCGTACTTGCTTTGGCGAAGAGAAAAGAATGTTTAGACGGTTATAATTACTGAGTTTGTGCGCACAGTGATCACCTATACATACTGCACGCTATTGTCCTGCTAAGGCGGAGTCAACAAATCATGCCCCAGGTTGCAGAGCGTATTTCTGTCCCGTGTGCTGGCATCTTCATGTATGCACGTAGAAGAGAAAAAGTTTTTTCACATTTCAGTAATCCTGGATACACAGCGATTTAGTGAGCTACAGCACTGGCGGTAACAACTCTGCACTGAGTGGTTATCAAATTAACAAGAGCTGAACAAAAATATAAATCAACTCTTGCCGTAGTGTAATTAAAATAAAACCTGATTTGTTGTGTACGTTAATGCAATGAGAATTGAAATACAGACCATATTTTTTGTACCCTACTTTCCACTCCATCCGTAATTAAATGTTATTAAATCAACGAGTAAGTTTATCCCATTATTCAGGTATTCTCTTTCCTACAAGCTATGACTCACTCATCAGACCAGCACCGCGAATTAAAAGAGATTCATCTTCCTCCCTGCAAGGGAACTGCCACACCCTGCTGAATAATCCCGTATTTCAAACCACTCGTCAGAAACAGCACCCGAGGAAGGACAGAATGGCCTGAAAGGCAAGTGAAACAGGAGGAACCGAGATAAACCGTATGATTTGATTTAGACAGAGGACAGATTTCATTGCCAACCATAAATGTATTGTTTCACGCTCTCAATGAACCCGTTTCTTTCTACCAGGAATAGATCCCTGAGGAGTTAATGGTCTGTAGAGCTGCTTTCCCCTGGGTTTCCAGGGCTGCTGTCCGTGGACCACAGGTTACACCAAACGGAACGAGCAACAAGGGATGAAGTCCCCATGCTGCGTGTGCTGGGTTATCACAGTACGGAGCTGTAACTTCACAATAACATATTCCAAGTACCCCTGTTCTCAGCTGCATCGGCAGTGTTTCGCCTTTATTCCTGAGATGCAATCACATCAAAACAATGGATCACGCCAGCTTCCAGTTTTCCATAACAATAACAAGACAAAACTTGTTCCCTTAAACCTATCACCTGTTCACTGAAGTCACATTCAACGCCCTGAAAAGAAAACGACGAGAGTAACTTGGGACTTACATTGATGTCCTCCAAGTCGAGGAAGTTGAGGATGACACCATTGCGCTTCCAGATGATGGGAGGCCGCAGCGCCCCGCGGATGCCGCATGTCAGAACAGTGCTCAGGCCAACAGTGATGGTGGTAACGCTGATCTTCTGGTCCTCAGGCAGGCTCAGCTGAACCACCTCTGCAAAAGGCAACAAACCAGAGATAATACCACATACCACAAAGGGAAACTGTTCCTTTTCTTCCCCCTCTGCTTTCCTTCTTCCTCAATCCAGCAATAACATCGAAGGATTTTGGCAAGGAGAAGGATTATCTATGCTACCAAAAAAAAAAAAAAAAAAAAATCTAAAAAAAAAAACAAAGTATGCGATGTAGAAATAA
>NW_010404417.1:20316-23602 GCF_000710305.1 Buceros rhinoceros silvestris | reverse complement strand
TGCAAGGAAAAGAATTATCTATGCTACCAAAAAAAAAAAAAAAAAAAATCTGAAAAATAAAACCAAGTATGAGATGTAGAAATTAAATCCACCACAATCAAACTTGCCACATCATCTTCCTGAGGCATCTAGTGGTAGCTGTGGCATTAGGGCACTAATATGGGTGCTCTGACCAAGTCCAGCTGCAATAGTGCCGTCTACAAAGCAGTCAGCAGCAGGACAAGAGCCTTCTGCCACAGTCCTTTGAAAAGCCACAAGCCAGGTTCTTTTCCTGAAAAAGCAGAATTAAGGTAAGGCTGTTGTCACTGACATATAAATAAACCCAGTTTTAAATTGACCAAATATTGGAAGTCACCAAGCATGAAAACTCCTTCACCAAATGCAGCCACATATGACACCAGAGATACAGATCTTCTTCTAGCCAAGGAGTGAGAAGCTTTAAGTTATTCTGACTTATATACCGCAGAAAATAAACACCTGAGGCTTTCCTGCAAACCACCCCACGATCTCCCTGAAACCACCCCACCTCACCTCGCTGCCTTCTGGCCAATGCTCACAAGACGTGACTGCGTGTTCTGCCCTCTGTGGCCACACAGGCAGGCAAGACATTTGCCACCAGAATCAGCGTGGCTGCAGGCCACCATCATGAAGCATTTCAGCCGCAGTGAGCCAGCAACAGGGCAATTGGGCCACGCTGTCAGAGCTGCTGCTTTCACAGTTTTATCAGTCGCGTGCTGTTTTTGTTTACTCTCAGTCACAGGAGAGTGACTTCCTCTGCAACGAGGAAGCCTTGAAACTCTATTGCATATAAACACTGAAAACGGGTCCTTCTAGGTACCGGCCCATTAAGATGAGCGGGGAACGTTCACAGCACTTTGGTGTCATGCTGCTTCAGCCTACGCAGAAATTTGGAGCAGGGAATGAAACAGCATCTCCTGGCCCCAACATGCTTCCTCCCTCATGTTCACTGGCATTAACTGTGGGAAAACAGGGATCAAAGACACTGAGGCTGCCTCACCTAAGGCCATGTGCTCTGGGAAAAGCCACTTCAAGCAGTGCTGACCCTGTAAAACGACACATGGGGTCAGGTTCCTGTCTCCCCTCAGCTGGCAAAATTCCTCTTCATCCCACTTTGCCATCCTGGTCGTTACAACCTGCACAAGATCTGCCCATCACTTGCTGTGCATCTGCACTGGTACGATCTAAATGCTTTGTGTGCTTCCTTCCAGCCCTCTGTGAATCCAGCCGTCAGTGAATCCAAACACTCATTTTTTATCATGCTAGTTCACAGCTTAAGATGTGATCTTACCTTAAAACTCAACAGCTTTGGTGGGAATATCTTGCCTTCAGTTATGGGGCTTGCACTATGGAAACGCATAGAATAAAAATGAAAAACTACTTTTGAAAGCCTCATTTTCCATCTCTTCACGTGCCCTCTAATGGAAAAATTGCTTTAACATCTCCTGAGTAGTAAATCAGTTCACTGAAACGTTCCATTGATGTCAGATGCTTTGGGAAGCCTAGAAGGACTTGTCTCGGCGCACTGATCTGGCAACCGGATGGGAACTCCTGCTTGTGCAGCAGCCCCCACCCAAGCAGCTCTCCATCCTTTCTCTTCCTGCTCTTCCACCTAAGCGGGAAGTTAATTGAATGTGCCACAAACGGTATTCACCACGGCAGACCCGAGGCTGACTTGGGGCTGTGAAGATCAATACGGCACCGCGTGCCGTGTCGGCCAGCCGCTCTCCTGCTTAATATTCCCAAAGCTGTTTTAGGAAGAGGACAGAGTGTTCTGAAGAAATGGGAGCTATAGTTTAGATCGCGGTTGATCAAAACCAGGAATGTTTGACGAACTCACTGCTGTTATTTGGGTTGTGGTGGCTCCTACAGGCATTATGTGAGAAGAGGGCCTGGTGGAACCATCACACTGTTTCTGCACCCGAAACCCTAAAATGCAAATGGGGAGATGGAGGAAGATTGGGAAGGACATTACCCACCCAAGGTCACTGAGCAGGGTAGTGGCAAAGCCGGTAATAGATAATGCATCACGAAATCCCATCACCCTCACACTCTGCTGGAGGAGATCAGAGACGTGGCCGCTCAGACCAGCGGCCCATAGGGGTGGTGATGTCCCATGCCATCACCCTCACCCAGCTGTCTGGAGCGTGGAAACAGCACGTAGGGGCTAACAACGCAGTTACTTTCTGCATAAAAGAGAGCTCTTTTTTTTTAATGAGTAAAATATTTGGAGTGCACTTGACAGGGTAAAGAACTGATAATTACGATAATTTGTAGCACAGAGCAGGGCTAATGAGGACATCTTTTCTTGAGGAGGAATGAAATAGAGGGTCATTCATTTACAAGAGAATTGTTTTTTCATCTTACTGCTGTTTTCCTTAATTCGCTCTGCTGTTCCTCACCCTGGCTCGAGTTCGCTGGCTCATGCTGGGCTCCCATCAGCTCCCTCTTCAGCAACGTTTTTGGAGTGTTTTGTTGCAGTAGAATTTAAGGCTCCCTGCCCATCTTCCGAAGGACAGCTGGAGAGGCTTTGGTTTGACATTTTAGAAGCACACTAACAAAAAATACATTAACTTCTAATTGAGCAGACACCTTGCATAGCTGCCAGTCTTGGGTGAACCACATCGGGCCGAGAGGCGACTGTTTATGTTAAAGCATGTAATTAGCACAGACCACTCGAACAACACAAACACGCTCCTTCCCAGAGTATTTCTGTGGAGTATGTTTGAGGGCATCTTATTAAATTCTAAGAGCCTTTCTACTAATGCAGGATGTTTTGTGGGGCTTTAGTCATTGCTTCATTGTTATTAAGAGAACAGATTTCCTTACAACCAGGTGTACTGGGGAGAAAACAGAGGTTCCCCACAAGGACGCGACGGCTGGGCTTGTAAAAATCTTTTCAAAATCTCCGAATCTTGTACTTAAGTTATAAAGCTTAGACACACTGATGGCAGTTGGATTGTATGTACAAATTAGTCCAGTCTCCATAATGATTTTGTGTACAGCCCCTAGATTAAATATTGAACACTGCTCACTCTATTTTTAGAAACCTTGAGGAGATAAAAGGATTTTTACCACACACGTAAAACTGAACAGAACAAATGGGCAATATTTTCACCGCGCGCTCACTTGCAGAACGCAGGCTGGAATGGAATTTGGTCCTAAAACTGGGCAATTTTAGCCTCATTTGGAAATGATGCGCAAAACCCAGCTTTCTCTATTCAACAGATTCCACCAGTGTCAGTCCTAGCTGATCATCGGCTAAAAG
>NW_010404417.1:17599-20219 GCF_000710305.1 Buceros rhinoceros silvestris | reverse complement strand
CCAGTCCTAGCTGACATCAAGCCATGTCAAACCTGGTACTCTCCTCTGGGATCTCAGATGAAGAAACTCCTCAATCTGCTCCAGCCAGAAATACAGAAGGTTCCCACCAACTACTCGGCCATCAGAGAGAGATGCCATCAACAGTGGAAGGGATGCTGTCACTGCTGACTCAACTCTTCATCGTTCACGACAGGGGTAAAGCCTTCATAACCATCACCTTTAAGAAGGAATGGGTGTAGCTACGTCTCTCTATCAGAGATCTTGGAGTAATCTTTCATCAGGTACAAATGTGGAACAAAACCAAGGCCAGGACACTGCAAACCCTTTGGTGATGGCAGCGGCTCGGTGCCTGAAAACCGGGGAACTTCAGGAATTAGGGCAGTGCCATCTCCGCACCTGCCTCCCCTGAGTGGGAGGGTGCGGCATCACTTCCCGTGTGCCAGTGGTCGGTGCCAAGAGACCATCCCGGGGAAGGATCGCTCTGCCCTGTCTCTCACATCTTTTCTCTCTGCTATTATATTCAGTCCGAGAGAGGACTGTGCACCTTTGATGACCCCAGTGTAGCTGTTCTGATGTTCTTATGTTAAATTTCTTGCAAAACCACATCCCGTGGCGACGCGTTTGAGAACACGAAGTCTTACTAATTCCTTTTCTTGTTAAAAATGTCAAGATACTGTCGAACATTTTCCCCAGCCCGTCCTCCGCTCCAATTTTATTTCTTAAGGCACTAAGCTGGAGTTGCTCTGCACCTTTGCAAGCGGTGCATACTAATGCGAGCAGGTATTACTTGTTGTGCTGTTTTATCACGGAAATCTTTTTCTCTGCTGTCATTTGCGGCCCGCCAAAGGCAAGCATAATTTCACAATGAAGACATGTATAATTGAGGTCATTATAGGGAGCAACCTGGAATGAGCATCTATGGAGAAAAACTCACTGATTTAGCGCTGCGTGGAGATAATTTACATAGCAAATGTCGGTTGCCTGCCTGCCTTTGCTCATGCTACACTACCTACAGAAAGAGATTTTACACTTTAAAAAGTGCTTAATATCATTAATAAGATCTTTTCCCTTAAATCTAAGGAAAATACACTTTTTAATACCTTGTTGCCTCCTTTAATCATTGTTAAATGGCTTCATGGATACCTTGCTTTGCTAAAACAGAATAGGGAGCAACCAACTCTATTGCTTAGCTCCTGCTTTGGGGCCAAGGCAATACTTTTTTAATCCTCTGACTTGCTCTCAGTGGGGAGAAAACGAACCCAAATGTGGCCCTGATTGAAGCAATGGAAGGATGACTTTCGCAGAAAGTCTCAAGCTCAGGTTCTTGCCCCAAATCAATGCTCCTTGGCAAAGAGACCTTTTGTTCATGAACTGCAGCATGGGTAACGCAGCCCGAAGTATATCATGTTTCTCCAGCAGTGGTTCGAGCCAGGATTGATTTAATGGGATCAAAATTTTTGCCTCCACTCAATTCCCCAGGTCCTGCAGCTGCCTTCAGGCGCTGCATTGCTTTAGTAAAATCCGTTCATTGCCTTGTGGCCCAATACTGCATCACGAAGGTCAATGGTGACTGTAGCACTTGTTTCAATAGATAAAACAGTCTTCTCTAGCCGAATACATTCCCAGGCGAGGAGCTACCTGAACCAAGAAAACCCAAACAATGAATGCATCAGACAAAAAACCAGGATATACCTTTTAGAACTATTTTCCCCCCCAATAATTTTGATGTCTTTTTGCATAGAGAGGGAAGAGCAACTTCAGACTCTTAAATCTGTGCTGACTGCTGCTGATTATTTTTAAATTACCCTGTAATATCTGAGATGTGTTTATAAACACAGAATTGAACGTGAAATCTGGCCAGCCAAAGCGTGACTCCAGAGATACTCCTTGGGAGACCCTGGGATGAGATGTGGTCACCGAATTAGTCACTGCAGAGAGAGATTCAAAGAAATGAAGGGCAGTTTGCAGGGTGTTTGAATCTGTAAAGCACAGGATAATACAGTTATAAATCACTCGTATCAGCATCAGGGTATTTGCAAAATACCCCGAGAGCTAGTTCCCACCCTACTCTGTAAAGCAAATAAATGAATTAATCAAAACCTTAGTACACAAGTGACGCTGGGTTTGCATGTTTTTGCAAGCCTGTCACATCGGCTGTTTCGAGGACCATCTCCAGAAGAAATGCTGCCACACTGCCACATTTTGCTGGTTACTAGGTTCAACGAGCCAGTCTCACCTAGGTGTATTTCCTGTCTTCTCAGCTGCCCAGAGGCAGGTGAATCCATCACTTGGCCCCGAAAGAAAACTCCATTTTCTGAGCGTCAGCTCAGAATTGCAGGAAAGCCAGTCATGCTGCTAAAAATGTTTATGTTATTAATTAACAGCATTAGAGCTGTTAATGAACATGATTAAAGTTGTTCACAATTAATTAACCCAGAGAATTCCTACAGCTCCTACATTAGTTCAGGTGATCGAGATGAGGCTCCTGGCTTCATATCCTGTGAAAAACACCATCGAGAGCTGGCTCTGCCTCTGGCCACCCTTGGTGTCACCCACCACTGACCTCCTGTGGGACATCTGAGGAGTCTGGGTTCCCTCAAAAAGAGGTACCGCAGCACGG
>NW_010404417.1:12143-17492 GCF_000710305.1 Buceros rhinoceros silvestris | reverse complement strand
CATTCCTCTAAGACTTGTAAGCTTAATTAATGTGAACAATAAAATGATTTCTAAAGCTAAGTAGAAATGTTCATATCTCAGCTTTATTTTGTAACTGTAATAATTCAAGTTCTTAATGTAATTTACAAATCCTCTGGACCTTGGGCGTGCTACTTCAGGCAGTATTTTACTGTATATTCTCTACTAAATTAGTAATGCTGTTTTCTGCGTCATAAAAAGGCATAATCATGTTTCTAGCAGTATGAAAGGACTTAGTACCTCAAGCTCTCTCCTGCCATCACTCTTGAAGGCTGTAGGCTGTGAATCCAAGGCTGGTGCCAGCCTTACACTGAAAGCTAAAACCTGTCTTGTCGTGGAATTCAGAATAAATGTGTGCAAATACGCAGCTCTGCCATGGCGCTAGAGGACAAGACCCCGTCTCTCATCCCTGTCAAGATGAACAACTCTTCTAGACAGTGTGACCATGACTTTTAGATTAAACGTGAGAGAAAAGCAACTAAAAATTACAATGCCTTTCACTTTTCTTCAGCGAGTGAGACATTTTGTGTGTTCGTAACACACTATTGCTGCCACATCGTGGAACAGTTGGGGTTGGAAGGGACCTTCACAGATCATCCAGCCCAACCCCCCCTGCCATGGGCAGGGAACCTTCCACTAGAGCAGGTTGCTCAAAGTAGTTGATTATTTTGCTAATGAGAATATGCAGTATAAAACAAAGCTTTACTTGACGGGGGAAAAAAGATCTCATGTCAGGGGCTGGTCCAGCTTCTAACTGAGAGGGGCTAGGGCTTCACTCGCAGACCAAGCTGCCCTTGCTCCTGTGCAACACCTGCATGTTGCCCTGAACCCCTGGGAAGAGAAGACATGCCCTCAGGGGAGCACGACTGTCCTTCCCAGCGGCTGGATTTGAGAGCAGCCGAAAGCGTTTACTGCCCAGCTATGTGAGGATGGATTCAGATCTCCTCAACTTCAGAGATCTGAAGGCCAACAGCACCTCTGAGCCGGTCTCTCAGCCCCTCTGTGGGGCCCTGGGTCAGCATGCCTGGCTCGGCCGTGTTGCGGGATGGGGTGATTTGCTCCCCAGGAAGGCAAATCTCACAGTGACTACAGCGAAACTGCAGGTGAGTAACTCAGCAGAGCCACCTGCACTGGGGATGCCCGCATCTGGTGAGGCAAACGCTGCTCAAACAGCTGCTGAGATTTTTATCTAAATTATACATTAATTCCTTCAAAAAATCATACACGTGCAAGATAAGAAGCCCAGCTGTCCCATATGAACTTGTATCGAGAAGACCCACATAGCTAATAAATTTGCTAAAAATCACTTCTATTGACTTTTAACCAAAAGCAGCTTCTTTAGGAACTGTAGTCTAAAGATCAATATCTTCTCTTTTTTTCTAAGAAAACAAGCAACACACTTTCCATCACAAAATCCCATCACTGCCCTCCTGTTACTAATCAGGAGAACATTGAGTTTGTGCAGAAAGGGATAATTCATTCATTCTTGAAAGTACATGAATAAATATAAGTTGTTCAGTGCTTAATTATCTAATCTCCTGAGGGCGATAAGTGATGGATTCATTATGTAAATAGGCATAAGTAGTCTATTTTAGAGAATAGTTTACATAAATGCATTTGTTTTTATTTTAAATTCCTATTTCCCACAGACTGAGAGCAATGTTGATGTGATTAATTTCTGATAAAATATTCCCATGTTGTGTCAACAGTGTCCTGCCCGGATTGTAGCAGCCACGCATTTTCCCAGTTGATTTATTAATCTGAAAAGCGAAATTGCTGATGGTCTAAGAGGCTCTGCTAATGACTTCTGGTAGTCACGGCAGCTGAATACGCAACTCAAAACATTTGCCTCAGTTCTCAAGAGTCAAAACCATGCTATATATCCTATGTACAGACATGCCACATCTATACCATATACTACAGTACACACACTTTTAAAATAACTGTTAAAATCTCTCATTGAACCCACAGAAAAACAGAATATTACGGTCTTTTGGGGGCAGATGTGAAGTGACACAGCTGCTCTCTGTGTTTCACACCCTGTCCTATTGCAATGGACAATTAGTTGTTTCACTGCCATGAAGGCAAGAGGTGTCTCCTGTAAAAGATTTACTTCTGCATTTCCAGGAGTTCACAAGTTTCTCCTGGTCCTTCAGAAATTCCTTTGCTTTGAAATGGAGAAGTCTTTAGCTCAGGCAGGTTCTTTCCAAGCAACAAAACTTTTCAGAACAGCCACTATCTATATTTAAACTCCCATATTTCAGAGTTTTGAAGGACCAAAACCCACAAGAAACGACTAAACTTTTTTTGTAACTTTCCATAACTTACAGTAGCTTGATTTATACCTGACTTAAGGCAGAAAAAGTTCATTTCTGGTGGAGGCTCCAGCATGCCAAGTTTCTCCCCAGAGTGGATTTTTATGGCTGCTCTATAAACCCCCAGGGTTTTTCATGGAAATCCTGTCAGACCATTAAGTCCAGCATGACTTGTGGGAACGGCTGGAATGCGTACATGAATTACCTCACAAATAGAGACAAGCCAGGCCATGGGTATTTGAGGTTCAAGGAGCATTCTCACACACTTTAAAATCACCGAGACATCAAAACCGGCTGCATTGAACTTCTCCAATCTCTCGCTCTCCACTCATTTCACTTTGAGTTCTCTGCCAGCATCATGCAACAAACACGATACTCTGAAAAATGCATGAACCCAGAAACAAGGAGCCCAGGAAATGTTGCAGTACACTGTTATGGACGCTGGGTGGCAGTATAGACGGTCGGAAGATTACGTGCTTACGTGCTTACGTTACAGGAATGCAGTAACCGCCCAACGATGGGCGAGGCTTGGTAGAATGATATAGCCCTCTGTGTTAATCAATAAAGCGGCCATTTTGCATCTTCTGTATCAGAGTAAAGTGCATAAATGGACCCTTGACGGTAGAGGTCAAGTGCTAAATATCACAATAAGTTTCCACAAGGAAAAAGCCCCACACTGCTACAAACCTCAGATCAAGGGCTTGTAACAAAATCCCGAGCACTGAAAACCAGGTGTATTTATTTCTTTCATATTCCCACACTTCCAGTGTCCACGAACAACCCCGTTGGTGCTAGCACACCCTTCCAGCTGTGAATACGCACCAATAACGCTTTTCTTGGAGCCTTCGTTGCTCTTTCTATGGATGACGGCAAATTGTGTTGTGCGATTAGATGGATTTTCCATCTTTCCTGTCTGCTCGGGATAATTAATAAACACGATGACTCTGCTTGCCCATGCTCGCATCGTCCCGAGCTATTTCACCCTCTGCTCCAGCCATTGCCCAGTTGGGGTTTGCCTCATTAAAGGCAGAGTTCAGCCTCTCTCCAAGGCTTTGGGTGATTTTCCTTACAAACAGCTTCCCGAGTCCCAGGCCAGCAGAATAAAACCAGAACATATTTCACTCTAAATTAGTTACATAAGGAGGGAAAAAACAACACACTAAAAGGCGAGTGGCTCTGAGGCATTCCCAGCTATTTACGCTGTGCACCCCTGGCTGGATGGGGGACTTGTAGAACAACAAACCCCTCCCGGGCTGCAAAGCAGGCTGATGGATGGAAAGATTCCAACCATGCCGAGAGCTGAACGTGCATCTGGAGGATGCATTTCTCCTCGTCACGGCGATGCTGCTGGTCCTGCCGTGGAGGAGGGGGTGGCTTGGGACCGATTGCTGCAGTTGTACATAGATCTGGAGCTGGCACCAACGGAGCAAATTCGGCTGGAGGGGGCCACGCAAGGTGACAGCGAGGTTGCTCTGCAGCAACGTTTATCCAGATAACATCTTGTGTTTTTAAGACATTTGTTGATAAAAACTTCTGCATCAGCGCTCCCGGCCACGTCCTTCCCACCCCCCAAACTGCCTAACTGAACTTAGAATGTGCAGACCAACAGCAGCAATTTGCAAAGAAACGGGTAGTTAAATAACAGTTCTTTGTAGAGAGGAGGGTGAAGGGAAACCCAGGAGCAACGAACAGGACCTAAAGAAAATGCCCTAGCCGGTGCTATCGGCACATCAGTTGTTGCGGGCAGGTCTTCTCCCAGTTAAATCTTCTCAAGTGGAATCTCCTGCAGTTAAGAGCCTTTTAGCAACGGCACAGAAAGGGCCATGGAATCATCGGCACTCCTCCCGCGCGGCACTGTCAGGCAGCCGGGACTTTGGTACAAAATTTGGAACCAGCACTTCCAAGGCGGCATTGCTGGGCATCTCCATGGGTTTAGTCTCCGTGGAATTGTGGGATGGACAACACAAGGTTGGGAAGGGAGCAGCAGGGAAGGGGTAAGTACAGCTTTCACCCAGCCACCAAGGCAGCTTCTCTGGAGGACTGGAAACCTCTGCAGAGCTCCAGGGTGAGCGGTGGTGATGGCAGGAGAAGCAGGTTTAAGTTCTTGCCCAGAAAGACAATGTTCCCTGCTCTGCCTCAGCTTCCCCCATGGGAAAGGTCTCTCCAGGCCATTCCAGGAATTGAACGTAATGGGCTTGAAAACATTTATCAGCAACCACGGTAGCAGGGGCCACACAAATACCCACGAGTGTGTCGTGTCTGTGGATTTCTTATTAAAACCCCTCAGAGGTTCACAGATAAAATCCACATATAAAACTGAAATTTAATTACACAAAAATACTTTGAAGAAGAGATCTGCAGCTACTGCTGTGAGAAACTTAAATTCCAGTAATACAAGAATGATAAATGCTGCATCCTTGAAAGTAACAGGAAAAACAAATCATCCAGACTATCATATTAAAACGCATATTGAAAAGCAAGATACGCTGGCAAAATCAAATGCGGCCAGTTGTACTTTGTGTACCAACCGACAGGAGCTTCAGGAAACTTTTAAATCTGCAGAACAAAATGATTTATTGAAGCTGTTCTTTATCACTCAGGCTTATAAGTCTTATGTCACATAAAACCCTGTGGCACTAGAAGAACGTTCAGCTCGCAGAGGGAACCGCAGGATGGGTGAGCGCAGACAGCCTGCATCACTGGGGCTGCACGCGCGCCTGCCTTAATTCCGTCAGCCCGCACTATTTTTGCACAGAACAGACAGGACTTATTTAGAGAGCAGCTATTCAACAATTTGTCGTTCTTATCTTATATCCTCAACCTTATTTTCAACTATTCAAATGTGGTTCTGAAGGCAGAAATGATTCATTTCTCCACTGATTTTTCTGTAACACCCTTCACCATTAAATCCGCTTCAGAAACGCTCGTGAGCCCCTTTAACACGTTTGCTTTATGTGAGCTGGGCGGCCTCAGAGAGGGATTATTTGGCACAAAGTACTTCTTAGCCCTTCTGCCT
>NW_010404417.1:0-12050 GCF_000710305.1 Buceros rhinoceros silvestris | reverse complement strand
CAGCCTGCTTCCAGCTCCGAACTGGCCAAGACCTCCTGTCCCTGCCAAAGTATCTTTTTCCCCCCTAATTTTCAAATTGCTCTCAGTTTCCACCAACTCTATCACACTCTCTCTTCGTATGTGGCATTAAATAGCGCTGCGGTACGCACCACCTCCCCCCAGCCAGGCCATTACAGATCACAGCACAGAGATTTCTCTTGTCCTAACAGAATCCAATCTTAGATATCACCATTTTGGTAATGGCCGTTAAATATCGACTTTTGAGGCTGATTGCAGTAGGTACATGCCTTGTTTACGTTTAATGATCACAAATTAAGATCGGCTCAATAAACTGAACATTTGAGGAATGCACATTGCACTATACACAATGAATTATTGCTGGTTAAGTCTATAACTTAGATACAAACACAATCTTTAAACACATATTTAATTTACAACGGCCTGGAAATCAAGTGGGTGGCCAAATGAAAGCTTGTTTAATGCTAAATTATTTGCCAGCACAGCCACCATATGCCAAGCACCACAAATAACGATATTCATCACATCAAGAGTCTGGGGATAGTTTCTTTTTAGGATCTTCCGCATGGTGCTCATCATAAATATTACCAACCAGATGCTCAGTATTTCCAAGAAACAATTCACCCTCAAAGCAAAGAAAAAACCAGAATTTCTCTCAGTCTGCAAGTCCACGTGCACATCCCCACAACCCGATCACAGGAACGGTTGAAGCGATGTCCCTCCTCACCGCTGGTGCCTCCCTCAACAAGAGCCTTCCTCGCCTGCTCCAGCCAGACCTTCCTCCCCCTCTATTTTACGCAGCGACACAGAGAAAACATCCATCATTTATTCAGGCACTCACCAAAGGTCAGGCACAAATTAGTACATTAAAAAAAAAATAAGACACCACTATCTTGCGCAGAACATCAGCACTGATGGCTCAGTTGCTTTTGGTAATATCTTTTCTAAATAACATCTCTGTGGTAGGAAAACCGCAGAGAAAACAGGATTCAAGGGTAGCTACCGCCCACGAGGGTAAAGGCAAAGTTAACGATTTCCAACGTAAAACCTGCCGCCAAGACAAGTATAAATAAGATCAGTGGTTGGCTTGTACAGGCCAGTGTGTATTATCTGCGTGTAAATCACAGCTTTGATAACGAAATGATGTTCACAAACGTAACATGACATTCGTTCTCTAAGATACAACACAGAGCTGCAGAGCATTCGATGAAGAGCCTTCTGCAGCACTTTAACTGATGTATTGTCCTTGGTGGCTTAAACCTGTGCAGAGGACTCTCAAATCCTACATTTTTAATTGGCTCAACTGTATTATTATTAATTTGGGTAAACAATTAATAGTAATTTACGGAGCTATTATTTAGTTAGTCCCAACACTGTTGCAGCATCAGACATGATGCCTGGCGAGGTTTGGTTTGGGTTTAATATGTGGCTGTCAAGACACAGCCCAACCACAAGCCAGGATTCATGGGGCAAAGCTTTGTTCAAACATACTGAAAAACCAGTTCCCTCCCTAGAGAGCTGCGGTGGGAACAGGCAACAGTGCCAGAGGACAGCATGGGAAACCGAGGCACGGTTAGATAAAACAACTTGGCGTTGAGTAGAGCAAACTTGTCTCCCTGCTCGTGAGCAGTACTGCCAACTCCCCCCCCCAAACAATATAAATTATTGTGGTTATATCTTATCCCCGAGTTTTCACTATGGTGGCAAACTCAGCTACAAGTATTTGGGATTTCTCTGTCTCTGGTGAGACCCCAGGTATGTGGGTGTGTGTTTCTGGCAGTGGTTAACCCTCGGTGGAAGGGGTTCAACACGCATTAGCTAAATTGTGCTATTTGAACCAGGCGATAGAAATATTCCTTCGTTTCTCTTACAGTTATGCTTCATCTTTTGCCAAACCTCTAATTTCTCTATCTTTTCTACTATTTTCTCTCTTCCCTTTACTAAGGCTACATTGAGCAAGTCAGCAAAATGCCAACGTGTGGAATTGCGAAGATTGCCTCTGACCCTGTAAAAAGGGCATCCCACAAATGAAAATGTCTCCGACTAGTGCCAAAAGCCAAGAGACACCACTCTCTCAGTTCAGGTCAGATCAAGGAGGCCTGTAATTTTCCAGCCCTGTTTCATTAAGAGCAGAGGATGGCAGCACTCAGTGCCGCCCTAAGCAAGGCAAACCTTAGCTCCAACCCCAGGAATACAAACTTAACCGGAAAAACCCTTCAGACCTAAAGCGGTGGTGGGTTGGCTCACTGCAGGAGCTCATGGCACAGAAAGGGCTGTGGGCAGCGCTCGATAAACCTCGCTAAACAGCTTGAAGCAGAAGTCTAGGATCAGGCCCTGGAACTGCTCGAGCGCTCTCTGAAATGAACCTCCTCATCCATGCTTTGGCTGTCCTGCAGCAAGCCACGGACTGCACCTCAGAACGAAGAACACCAGCAGTGTCTCAGGGTGTGCACCTCAGAATGAAGAACATCAACCGCATCTCAAGGTGAGCATCAAGGACTGACTGGCACAGGCATCTCCGGTCTTTGCCCCACGCTAAAGCTGTGCCTATAATTGCAATGCCCCGCCTCTGAAGACACGGCGATCTCATTATACTCCATGCACTGCAAACCATTAGCGCTCAGTCTAACTCAAGAGCAATGCTTCTACAGGAAATGTCAAGGATGAAGTACTGAAGCCAGGGACATACGATGAAAAAGGCTCTTAATGATTCAGGGTAATATATTTCAGATGTTTGAGCAAACAAAGCATTCATAAACCACGGCAGAACTGCTCCTTTCAGACTGAATGAAGCCTTTATTCCCAAGTCAGAGATAACAGTGACTGAAGGAAGGAGAAAAGCCAAGGACACCAAACCAGGTCACACAGTGCTCCCCAAAACTTTTGAGCAAGGACGAACAGAAATATTTCTGTGTATGATCTGTGACATTGCTTCCTGCAGCATGGAAACTTGCTTCAACTGTTTTTCCTTGGCTTCCTCACTTAACGGTACCTGAGGGTACAAATAGCTCATCAATTTGTGCTCCATGTTTAAGGAAAAAGCACACTTGTCTCCTGCAGTGTTACAGAGGTTGGAAGGGTGAAGCCAGAAGATCCCTCCTCCCCAGCCTCCCACTAACATACGGCACAGCGGGTCTGCACACCAGCCGCGTACGTCCTTGAAGACCACCCCGAGGAGCAGCCTGACTGCCATGCCTGCCAGAGCACTGCGAGTGCACTAGAGCTAAAACCCACATGGGGTGGTCTCTGGTGAACACAATCTTGGGAAGACTTCAGGTCTGAAGTGACCTCACTCCAGGACCACGTGGACCAGATCACTGAAGCTCCCAGTTCACTGCAACTTGCAGTGGGAGACGCAAACCTGCACTTGCTTGAGACAGGAAATGCAGCAAACGTCTAAGAACTCAGAAGGGTATTTCATGACAGAAGAGGATGTGAGTAGTTTATGTTTGATGACTAATATAGACCAGGAGAAGCTGGCGTTTGTCCAGGATGTCAAGGTTAACAACAACCCCTCCATTACAAAAAATGTTCTGGGTGAATCGTAAATGACTACAGATGGTCAGGTGTTGATTTTGCATGTCCTTCGAAAGACAGTACTGTCAGCAAAACAGTGCCTTCTAACCAAATTTTGAAGTTCAATACTCTGTCAGCAGGCAGAGCGTTGGCTCTTTAACTTACTCATCAAAATACTCTTCTTTTAGTTTCCTCTAGTGACTTTCCATTTGAGTGCTGCTCTGTGGCTGGTTCTCCAGGACAAGGATATCTGCACAATTCATAGATGGGTTTTTTTTTTTTTCTCTCCCCAGTAATATTCCTTTTTGGGAAGAATGTAAAAGTGCTCGTTTTACAGATGGAGGGCTGAGGCAGAGCCAGCCGCTATTCAGCTGCAGTTGCACAGCATATCTGAACCAGACACATGCCTTGCTTCCAAGGTTACTCCTCCAGCCTCCCCAAGATTACTTTATAATCTCATTACGGGTGGAATAGCTACGTACACAGCTGCCTTCTGCCTCTTCAAATGTGAGCAAGGCTGGAGTTTTCAGTGGTCGTCATGCCTTGTTTTGACCTTGGCTTCTACAAGGCTTTGCAGAAGGGCGGAGTGGGAACAGTTACCATCGAACCTGAAAAAGCAGTCTGAGAGGAGACCGGGGGCTGGATTAAAACATACGACCACTGAACTAACAGCCACAAGAAATGCATCGAAAGACCTTCTGCACCTTCAGGCTGTTACATTACACTAAAACTCATCTGAGCCGGTATTGCTGCAATCTTTTTGATCCTTGCTTGGCTTTTGCATGTGCTCGAGTCCTGCACCAGATACCCCTTTCATGAGCAAAACAGTATGTGCTGCCCAATGGCAACAGTGTCTCTGGGACCAGGACAACAAGTCACCTCCTTGGCTCTGCTGGCACCTTCCTCACCTCATTTCTATTTCAGCCAGAAGCTTTTCTTCATCCCCCATTTCTGATGGAGAAGAAGATGGCCTCGAGTCCCAGGCAGGGTGACCCCACACAGGTCAGGGCTGGGGTCCCAGCAACACGGCTGTGGGGTGGTCCCCTTCTCCCGAGCTCCCTCCCAGCTTCATCGTCCCAACACCCCTGTCACATTTACCATTGAACGATAGACGCAAACAGAAAACCCAATAGAGCAACTCATTTATTTCCACTTGTTATTGATGACCTTTCATGACTTTCATAACTCCGCCTCGCTCCGCCACTCGTGAGTTATGAGGTCATCCGTAACTCAGGGAAATAAATGAAGTTTCCCATCAGCCTATTGTATATCCCCATTTATTACTTTTTTATTACCAACCTTTAAAGTTTTATCCCCTAGTATCTTGTTTTACAGTGGCATAACATTCAGATGCAGGGATGTATATGAATCAAGCCAAACCGGTTCAGTTCAGCTGGGTTTCACAGGAAGAAGAGCTATGCTGACCCACAGACACAAGCACCATTTTTTCTAAGCCATCAGATCGCGTCTAAGCCTCTACACCCAAATTATGCCAGGGCTCAGGATTCGGTGTTTGTACTAAATGAGGTACAACGTTTTCTTCTGAATAATTCCCGGTAGGATCATTTGCCATCGAAATGACAAGACGTATCAAACAAATCATTGGTGCAAAGGTTTAGGGAAGGTGTTTGAGGGCTGGCTGCTAGAGGATATGATGGCTGGACGGTGTTGCGTACAACAGCCTGAATAATGATCCTTTAAAAACCTTCCACGGTGCTTCTTAACAGAATTGCTTTTGTCTTTGACCTGTCAGTAAAATGCCAGGAGAATTAAATCAGACGGTACGGTAATCCTCAAGGTAATACTTCAATTCTCTGGCTGTATTTATCACAGGAGCTCGTGTGCTCTGGATCTTTACTGACTGGTTTTGCAGGACATGGCAGCAGCTGTGCACACCTTCGTGGCCGTGCCGCTTCCCTGCAGCTCTCTTGCGGTCCTTAGCCTCACAAACCATGAACTGAGCCATGGCCAGTGCTGGCTTTGTCCTCGATGGAGGGGAGAAATTTGGAGCTACATACTCTATGCTGAAGCTGGGGCAAGTGTGGTCCCTTCTCTGTGCAACAGAAAACCCCGAAGAGGCTTCCCAAAGTCTAGAAGCAGAGTAAACCATGAAGAAGGTTAGAGCGGTCTTCCAGAAGTTCTGCATAGCACAAGAAACTGCAGCTGCAGAAATCAGCTGCTGATCAGCATAGACAAACGTGAAATAATTAGCTCACGAGCAGAGAACCAACCAAGGGAGCAGCTATCAACTGCTGCAGTCTTGTGCAACACTCAACAGGATGTGAGCATTAATTAATTTATTTATTTTAAACAGAACCCTTTGAGACCACCGCTTAGTGCACAGGAAGAAAATCAAAGCAAAGCTATTACGCCACGAGAAAACAAAGCAAACGTTGTGACTTTTTTTCCTGCTTACTATACCTAGGTGGCTATGGCAAGGAGCGAAGTGTCACTGCGCTGTGAAATGGAGACTGTAGCCCCAGAACCAGCCCGAGACCAAAAAAGTTGAGGGTAGGGCATGTATAAAGTCTTCACTGCTTAAGAGGAAAATATTGGGATTACCCACTGAAGCTTTGAAAATGCAAAAGAACTGGGGACCTGATAATCTTGCCACATCGCCACACTTGGAAGTAGTCAGGGAGTGCTGCAATAAGGAAATATAGACCAACTGGAGAACTCCAAGCACCTTCATTTAAAACAAAACAAAGAGATCTGCAAAAATATTTTTTCCAGGCCATTAACTGAAGTCAGTAATATGGTGGGAGGGCTGGCTTGTTTCTAAAGGGAAGACTAGAAAATAAATTGAAAGGACAAGAACACTGTCTCTGAATCAGGACCAAATTCAATGGCTCATGGGACCATTTCTACTGACTTTGTAGAAAGCAATTTGCTCTAAAAAAAACAAACGTAAATGTCCTTCTCTGGACCTACATGAAGGTTCGCTGTACCTGGATAGCCGGGAGCTCCCCAACCTCAGTCATCACTGAAGGGCTTATTCCCCACAGCTCAGGAGAGAGGGGGAAGAGGGGGCAGGGGACTCGTGCTAACCTTGAACCACGGCTGGGACCTGATCCTACAGAAAGAACAGCAGAGCCACCGTCTCCTTCCTGAAAAAAGGATGCTCAAACCCACGTAAATCAATCCTGAAGAGGGAATGCCATGTGTTTAAATACCCCCTGCTCGTGGGCACAGAAATAAGGAATAGGACCCTTGTTTTGTGAACCAGCACCTTCTCAAGTAACTTTTCCCCGCACGTCCTGGTGAGTGGGGTCTAGAGGAGCTGAGCAGCAGAGGATATAGCCTGCAGAAGACTTTATTGGCAGCAGGGTACACGTCTTTACAATCCTTTACAGGTGAATGGGGAAAACCCGATAATGTTCACTATCATTATTGAGTATAGTTATTAGCTTTGAACGTTTTCTAAAATAAGCCTGTCATTAAGACGAACGTCTTGTTAATGGTAGGAATTTCCCAACTGAAGCATTAAAAAACCTGCAGTGCTTGCATCATTAGCTGCCTCCTAGGAAAGCTCCTCCGCTCTCCCCGGCTCCATGTCACAACGGCCAGTGCCACCTTCTGCTCCTCTCCCACCCCAGACCCCTTCCCATCGTGATTCCTGCTCTCTGAAAAGCCTCTCGTGGCTCTGTCATGGGCTGGTCCTTCCCGTCTGCACTGTAGACAGAGAGATCTGCACTAACACGGAGTGGAGGAGAAGACCTTTAGAAAACTAGAAGAAAGGCCACCATGTCATGACCTACAGCATGTTCAGCAGCCTGACATATGGGAAGAAAACGGTATGACCCCCACAGCTCCAGCTCTAAGTAAGGAAAAAGCTAACCAGAAAAAACCAGGCAAACCGATGAAAATATGGCCCAGTTATCAGCCAGGGGGTGTCCCAGTCTGCTCTCATCCTCTGTGACAGCTGCCCCTTAGGCCCTCCCCCAGCACGCCACTTCTCAGCTCTCTTCTCCAGCCTGTTCCAACATCTCCCCACCCAGCCCATAATGATCTCGAAACTCTCTATTCCCAGCCTATAAAATGTATATATAAATAATACATGTTATTATTTCTGACACACCAAAACACACTATCCGAACCAACAGAGCAGGTGACTCCTGATAGACGTGGACTTTGAAACTGGAGATCCCCTCCACCACTAACAGATGCTCAGAGGAGGTCTGAGGCACCTGCCTCTGTCTAGCGAAGGCAGAGAAAGCCCAAAGGATTAATTTCCGCCCCTCAGTTAGATGTCCTGGATTAGGTGGGATGAAGACCGGGCATCTCAGACTCGCATCACCTTTCTGTAAATAAAAGCCATGTTTTCCATCACAAAATGTAATAGAAGAAAATAAATATTTTATAAGTCGGAGGGAACCTGACATTTTTTTCTCTCCCTGCTAGGGCAAAGCCAGCATTGTGCTCCCTGGTTCATCCAACACCAGTTCAGATTTTCACACGCTCTCCATAGAGCCCAGGTTCATCTCAAGTGGTTACAGCACGTACCATGGGAAGGGTCAGTGTTAGGGACAGACTACAATTACTTATTTAAATACGTAACATTTTATGTTCCTAAGTCCTCATTCCTGCCTTCCAAAGCCTCATTTCTAACCTTAACCCGATAATCAGAATTTTAATTGTGACAGATCTATCCCTGAGACTTTGCATCAGTAACAGCATCTGGAGCCCGCAAAACCCACCTTGCACTTGAGATGACCTTGGCAAAGTGACTTCTATTGAAATAACTGAGTGTCCCAGGCTCTTCTCAAAATAATAGAAATACATCTTCCGTAATGTAATTTAAGAACTAGCTACCAGGCTGAGGGCAGTTTTGATTTTATTGATATTAGTTTAGTGAACGCTGTATATTGTAAAACTGATAGAGTGGGAAAATGACTTCACTGGATATCAAATTTGATGGAGCTGGTAGCTGGCTGCAAACTTAAGTATGGGAACTATCACCTAAGGAGGCACTCAGTATTTCATCGTGGATTTTTTAATGTTTCATATTCAGAATAACCTAAAACAGTGGCCCTGAAAACAATAAAATATGCTTGTGTAATACTGCCATTTATGTGCAGTTACACTTCATTATCCCCGTAATCTAACATGGTGGCTCAAAAAGGAGAACATGAACATTTTCTGAGTGATTTAGCAGGATGCTTTAATGATGTATTGAAAATGAACATTGACCCTATGTAATAGGTGCTAAACTGACACTCTTAAAGCACTCCATCCGTTTCACTCAGACTGACTAGCCGTCCTAAATCATCGCCGTGTCAGTTTTATGATGCAGACCCATCTATCGAGACTACGGGACTGTGAAATGTCATAAAAAAGGCAATAAGAAAAAAAATAAAATTAAGTTGCAGGTGGCAAGTATTAGCATTTCAAAAATGTTCTGTTGCATTATGCTATTATTCCATCTCTGTCAAGGGGCAACAAGAGTCAGTTCCCACCTTAAAGAGCCTCTGCTGTTGAATGCATTAGCTCAGGGTGCCAGCTGAAGGGCATTGCACCAGAAAGGTAAAATATATTTAGGACTCAATTTGATAGGACACGAGGGTCAGCCTCTGCCTCAGATGACAAAGCCATGACCGCTGCTTTTCTTCCCCACCATGTTCCTTAGCTACCAGGCTCTTCACAAAGTAAAGCCTGGAAACTTTTTGGCCACCAGAAAAGCCGAAATAAAAGGCCGGGTGGCAAAGGGGTTAACTGTAACCCTAAAGGTCAGGCTCTCTGGCTGGCAGGGCTCCTCCAAATAGACCAAGGACACTTAGTTATGGAAAACAGCTCAAAAGTTGTTCCCTTCAGCTTATTTCTAACTCTCAGGCTTTAAGGAGAAGTGAGATTATAAATACATTGAGTTAAATCCCTTGGAGTGGCCACCAGCAGAGGACCATCCCATGCAAGATGTCTCTGACCTTTAGTACTGCTTTACAGCACAAGAGAGGCTCTGAGTGGAGCTAGAATTAACGAGTGTAACTATTCATCATGATTTTCCAGAGAGAAGCAGGCTGCAATGGTCAGATGTCACCCGCCATCCCCGTTTGAGGTGACGGGTGGACTCACTCTGGCTCCTACTGAAACCTGCCACCAGCAGCGGATTTTTATTCTTGGAGAGCACTGCCTCAAACAGGTAGTGAAATAATTCAGCCAACTGGACTATTTCCATGCAGCAGTACCTAGAAAATTCTTTGTACCTTAAGATGTGAGCACCTCAAGAACTGCAGCATCTGTTTTTTACACCCTGGGAAAAAGGAGAAAGGGGCTCTCAGGAGCTTGTTTGGCTTTGCAGAGGCGCAGCAATTCCCACCCAGTGTCTCGAAGCACAATTCCACTCCAATACCCTCGTCTTAGTAAGTGCCATGACCCAAACATTTTCAAATCTCTAACAGAATTTGATTCTCAAGAGAGAACAAAATCTCAGTCTCTTGAACCCTTCACAGGTGGTGTAGAAATAACCTTTACCATTCCAAAGGTGTTTTAACCCCAGCATCTCCACACGACTGAAGGTGGCCAGCATGGCATTTCTGCAAATCAGGACACTCGTCTTCCCTGTTTGTGGAAGTTGCACCACGCTAATGAGTCATAAATGATTGTACTTGACGCCTGCTAATCTGCCAGGGGTGAATTTCCTCTCAATGTAATTCTGAGGGGACATATTGCGAGGGAAGAAGGAAACATGACTGTTTAGTGACTGGTATACAATTTGGTGATGCGAAGCTTCCCAGAAGTCTGTAGGAACTATGGGATAACAGTCAGGCAGGATACATCCTCAGCAGGTTCTCCCTACTGACCACCTCACCCTGCACATGCACAGCAGCGCTGTCAAAGATTCAAAATTTTCTCAAATTATGGTTCATTTTCATATGTATGGCAAATTCAGAGAAAAAATCCCTGACTCCAAGTGCAGACCAACTGCCAGGTTTAAATCCAATACTACAAACCACCCAGTATTAAAGCTTCACACTGCAGTGGTAGTAACAAGACTTTTTTTCTGAAGCACGGACTAGATGCTGGACAGTTCTCCAGTCCTGTTACCAAAAGCTGCTGAGCAACTCTCACCACGGTTTCTAGAAAGCAAATAAAAAAAAAAAAGACAAATTCATTTTCAGCAGGTTCCTGGCACGGAGCATTCCAGCTCAAACAGATCTGGTTTGGTGAAGGCTTAAGAACCACAGATACAATCTCCCTGCAGGAAGCGTCGAGCGGAGGCTGCTCCCAGCCAGGCAGCCCCACACCAGCACGGGGCACACCAGCACCCAGAGCCCTGCGGAGGGTGGGAAGGAGCAGAGAGCTCCTCCTTTTTTTCAACTCTCCTCTTTCCTTGCCTTGTTTGCCCTTGGCTCCTTTCGAAACCCTGTTACTATTTCAAAATCTTGTCTCTGCAAAGTCCTCTCCTCCTCCCATGGCCAGCCCTGCACCCCTTCCCCTCTCCATGACCAACCCTCTCTGTTCCCACCACCGAGGAGGCAGCTGGACCATGCGACCCACTGCTCTCCCCAGGACACGACCAGCCTCCCACTGCCCCTGCGGCTCCAACCCCCCCGACCTGCTCCAGCGATCAGACCAGCAGGTCCACAGTCTGCTGCTGACCCGGACTGGGGCTGTGACCACCGCCCACAATCCTGTGTATTTCAGTGCTTCCTAACTAGGTCTGGCATCTGATGATTCTCAAGTTCTTGACCTGGCAGTCTCTGCTGCAGCTTTTCAGACGCCCACAGCACGTGAACAGGTGAATTCCTGCGCATATCGATACCTACCCCTAAGGCACACTTCAGTCTACGTGCTTCCCCCAAACTCATTTCAATCCAAAATGGAAATGCACAGGAAATACTTTTGCTTTGACAAGCTCAATATTTGAGCAGCAAGTGAGTTGGGAGTGATTCACCCTACGGTAAGGAATTTGCAAAACATATTCTAACTGTTTACTGTATCAAACGGTTTAAATTACGGCTGCGTTTTATCTTTCCCTTCACAGGAGGCTGGCTGCTTCTTCACAGGCATTCATCTAACGGGATTCTGCCTGGGCTATTTCCCCCCGTGACTGGTAGCGGGAGTCTTCAGTCAGCAGTTTCCTTCCTGGAATAGGTTTTATTTCAATGGATTCTGGAGTACGCGTTACTCAGTAATAAATAAGTGCTAACCAAGCCGGGACGATTAAAGATCAATTAAGGCGTAATAAATTTTATAATAGATTGCTGCAACAGAAGGTTGTTGTGCTTCTCAGTCCAAGCACCAAACCTCATGGCACTGGAAAAGCTGAATGGAGGACAGTTGTCCTGGTTTTCCTGATTATTAAAGAGAGAATGGTCTGTCTGGACACAGAGTGGAGGGAAAAAGGAAAGAAGGAAGGCGGAGAGTGGGAAGACGCTGGGATCCACCATGCCGTGCTACCATCAGGGAGCTGTATGTTGCCCTTGAGTTTAAGGGTTAACAAAGTTGTGTCCTTTATTCCTACTGGAGCCAAGCAGGAAAGTAAATTTCAGGACTTACTTCTATAAATACAAAATATT
>NW_010404416.1:6049-10614 GCF_000710305.1 Buceros rhinoceros silvestris | reverse complement strand
TATTAGCATATTTTTGTATACATAAATTTATATATAAATATTTGAAACTGTCTACATAAAAATAATCTACTCCATATGTACTACAAATATATGCTAGATAACACATAATCAATCAAAAGATTAACCTACATGCTTTATGGGTTAATATAATGCTGCTCAGCCATCCAGTCAGTATTTCTATCAGACATTGGTTTTTTTACATTAAAACGCAGATTATTTTGAAGTCCTGTTCTATATTGACAAAAAACAAATAGATTTCTGAAATGTAACTGGGGATTTTTGTTTGCTTCTTTTAAAAAATAGTAATTTTTGATTGCATGTGTACTTCTATAATGTGTATATATTCTCTTGAATGTATATTTTTCTCTTGAAAAAAAGAGAAGCTGCTTTTCAGATTAAAAATGTTTTAAAATTGTCTTTATGAACTTCAGGGGAAAAATAAAAAATGTCTTCTGTTCCTATCACCGGGTTTTAGTCTTCAGTAGTCATGAGGAATTCTGCTGATTCTACAAGGACAGTTCACAGCCAATCCTGTCCAGTACTGTTGAAGAGAAGAGATGGAGTCCTGGGGACTACAGGAGTCTTTAGGCTGGCTCTGTGCAGGAAACCGGCGATGGACCAACAGTGCAATGAACCCATTAAGGGAGAAAAATTTATACTTAGGAAAAAATTACTTAAGTGTCCGCTAACAATACATATGAGGACGTTTTGCCTCACTATGTAGTGCAATGGCATTTTTTTCTTAATAATATTTCTGTTCACCTTTCAAGACCCAACATAATATAATTCCTTAATCATGACAGTTTGGCACCACATCTAAATTTATGGCTAAATGTAGCTTTCATTGAAGTCAACCCCCTGCTGGCATTCCAGTGGCCATGAAAAGAAAATGTTCTCTTTCACTGCAGAAAAAAGCGAAGGTGGCTGCAAAAGAATAAATGAGATACATATCAAACTGCATTTTAAATCTGCACTTCTGAATCTTATGGCACATTTTAAGTGACTTATTTTCTTTCTACTCTTCCTTGCTAATTGGTTGTTCCCGTACCAAAAAAAAAAAAAAGAAAGAAAGAAAATTAACTAAAAGAAAGCAGAAGTGCTGATCAGAGAAAGAGAATAAATTTGATTTCTCACAGCACAGTCATGCTGTGGTTAGTTGGCCACCTGCTCAAAGGCATGACAGCTATTCAGGAGCAGGACTATACAGATACACCCTGTCTTGGGAGCATCTTTCAGAACAGTTTCTAAGCAATAAGAGTATGTACACACTGTTGCCCATTTGGTGCTGGGTGAAATGATATCATAGTCAGAGTTAAAAGGATTGGCCAGAGAGATAAAGTAGGGAGCTGTCATCTGAGTATTAAAATCCAGAGTCATACTGAAGCTGTTCAAAGCAGCATTGGTTGAGGTTTTGGGTTTCCTTTCAATACTGTGTTTTACTGAAATGTTACAGTGAAAGAAGCTGTGGAGGGCTAGGGCAGCTGTATGTGACAGTTCATTTCACTTCTGGATACCAAGGGAGATGAACGTACGAGGGCCCCCAGCCTGCACTTTTCCGTCGCCTTATTCGTTATGGCTTAACTTCCTTCTGCCCAATCAGCCAATCGGACAAAAACAACTCTACAATAAAACTGTATGTGTGCCATATTATTCTGAATTTTTGCTCTATTTTTACCTAAGGATCGATGGACAACTGAAACACATCAGGAAATATTTTTTTTATTTGCTTCTTAAAGAAAAACACAGCTACCCAATTGATAGTAAATATTGGTATGTGCTTTTCTGTGAATGCATTCTAGTGTGGCAAGTAAGTATTGGGTGAATAATAAATATCTGAAGGAAAACCGTTTACAGCCCAAGTAAGACAAGTGAGTTACAAAATGTTCTCTTATAATAAGAAAAAAGTGCTTCATCATCACTGGAAGCAACGTGAAACCACTGATGTTACAATTCAGTTCCCAGTGCTTTCTCAGCAGTCCAGTGGAATACTATGTATCATCTGGAAGGAATTAAATCCTTCATTCGAGCATTTCCAAAACAACATTTCCAAGAATTCTCAAATCCTGATGCTGTATTAAACCAGGAAAACAGGAAATATTCTCTGCATCCATCAAAAGTTTTGTTTGTTCTTTTTTTAATCTAAGAGCCTTGAGAGCTATTTTATTTCATAAAGGTATCCAGCAAATGATTAGTTTCTGTAATAGTACAAAAGACATTGATTTTCTGGCTGGCATAGTAGCAGTTCTTTAATTGGTCCAATCTGCAAGCTGGATCGTCCTCCATGACGCTGTCTGCTGTTGTGTGAAGTATTGCTCCTGACGAAGTCAATGCTACTAATGACATCTGCTGAGCCAGGTTTCATCTCTCAAGGACAGCCTGGGTTTTTATTGCAAAAACACACTGGTACCAATCTCCCAGATTGCCACTCCTGGGAACATAACCCAGGCTGTCTCTTGGGAACTTTACTTTCTGTTTTGCTTGGACACTTTTCTGGGGAGTCAATTCTCATGGTGTATTTTCCTGCTTGTTAACTGAGTTTCATCTGACCAGGACTGGCTTCTCTGGGTTCTGCTGTGTATCACTAATCAATAAGACAGAAGCATGATGTGGAAATGAATTGATTTCTGTGAAGAGAGAAGAATGTGACTAATTATTGCTAAGCCACCTGCCGCTACAGCCAGATTGAAACATCTCCACTGTTTGCTGTTATATTTAGCAGCAAATTGTTAGGTGTGAAGACTTTCTGCCAGCAATGCAAATGCCCAGCACGAGAGGGTGCCTTCTTCACAGCATAATTCCATGACTTCAGCTTTCGTAGACAAACTGGCCTCAAACTAGCAGCCCAGGTGCTGCTAGCAAAATAGAAGGTGTGCAGCTCAACCCATTTGCCTGGCTTTTAGAAAGGAGTTTTGAAGACAGTTTGAAACTGAGCTAGGGACATGACCACAACTGGCAGGAAACTTTTTGGATAGTGCTCTACCGCAATATGTCTTGAGATGCTTTACGAAGTGCCACAATTATCCCTTCTTCCAGATGGGAAGTCTGAGGCAGGGCAATAGTAGTAACTACATTTGATCATCAAGAAAGCAATGGCACAGGCAGAAAATGAATCCAGGTCATTTGCAAAATTCCTTCTAGATGCACTATTTCCTAGTATCTGCCCATGCTTCCTTCTTCAATTCTTCTGGGAAGTCATTTGCTCTAAGAGAAAATAAATCATGTATCTCACCTGAGTAATTTTCAAAGCTGCTTACATTGTTTACACCAGTCCTAGACCTATGAAGCTGACCTGGATGCTTAGTGTGCCTATGCCAAGTATATCGCATTACAGCTTTGGCTGGTTGGTTCTACGATGTGAGTGATGCTTGCACCTGTAACAAATCTATTCATAAAGTCTTTATACTATTTGTATTTTCTGGAGTCCTCATGGTCTTCAGACAAATTGTCCCTTCTTTCTCTGCTCACTGAAAAATTAAGCTTTTAGCTCTTCTGTGTCTGGGATTCCCTGAACCCATTGAATAAATCACGCTGATTTTACTAATGTTTTGAACACCTACCTTTTCAATATGACTGCTATTCTGATGCAGGGAAAAATTTGCCAGCTCAGCATTAGTCTTACAGTTGTTTTTGTTTCAATGCAGACTGATTACGCATCAATCTGGAGAATACGCTGTTTTCCGGCCACTCTAAAATATTTGATTTGTCATGCTTCTTCTCCTGCTCTGTCCATTTCCAAATGGACACACAGACAAAGAAACAGGAAGACTTTCACTTGCTTAAGTGGGGATATCTAGAACTGTATGGCAAGAGAGCTTGATATCTCATATTTCAAATGACTTACATCTCGTATTTCCCTGCTTCAAGTCCCTTTGAAGTTCTTTTTTAATTGGATTGGACTCAGAAATTAATTACCATGATTCTCAACAGTTAGAGAGTGCTTTTCCTCCTCCGAGCCTTGTGCAGATGTTAATGAATTAAGGACAGTTTGCATATAATTTGGACTGGGTGACTAAACACCTCAGAAAAAGAACCATGTTTCTATATACTGTTTCATTTTATTGCTGCTGGGAGAAGTACCTGCTGCAGGATGGCTGATACTTAAGGGCTTGTGCTGTGAGGATACTTCCTTTTACAGCATGAACTCATTAGGGTTTGCACCAAGCAGGTTTTCTTGGCATGGTGCTGGGAACAGTTGAGCTCTGTCTGCTCCCCCAACACACAGGCAGCTGCACCAAGTCACTTAGAGAAACAGCCAAAAAGCGTGGACAGCATGTACCAGGGTAGACGGGCATATTAAAGTGCTAAATACATTCAGCCATAATCAATGGTTCATTGCCGGTGGGTTAAACAACCTTCTCCCTTGCTGAAGGATTTTATTTGACAGCAAGGTTATAGTGAAACGCAGAAATCCAATATCCCTTCTATAAAATACAGGAGGAGAAAAAAATTAGGTGGACTAAAATTATGACTTAATATCACATTTAGTTTGTCCTTTGCTGGGATTGGTAGGCTACGTTTCAAAGGTTTATAATTGATATTGCTCATAACACCAGGGAAAAAGGGAA
>NW_010404416.1:3622-5953 GCF_000710305.1 Buceros rhinoceros silvestris | reverse complement strand
GAGGGCAGGCTATAAACTAAAAGATTGGAGCTGTAAGACAAGCATATTGTAAAGTGAAAATAGGGAACAAGGTGGTTAAGGGATCACTAGATGGCAGTCAGCTCTCCAGCAAGGATAATCGAGGAAGGGAGGAATAAGTTTGTAACATGGAGGAAAGCAGCTGTAATGTCATAAAATTACTGAAGTGATGTCAAATCTGCTTTGCTTTGTGCCGGGAGTCCCAGAGCAGGCAACGCTCTCTCGAAAGTGTTCTCATTGTGTCAATGGATTTACTGACATGAGGAGAGCAGGTGGGATCGGTTTACGCACACACAAAGGAAGAAAGAGAAAGGAATTCAATTTAAAAAAAAAAAGGGAAGAAAGAAAAGCGTCTTGCCAAGTCTTTCAGCCTTGGATTGGGATGTGAAAATGCGGTAGTTCGAACTCAAACCCTAATGAATTTTTAGATACAGACTGCACTCATTACTGTTACTTACTCGAGCAACACCACTGTGGAAGTGCCATATATTTTAGCAAGCCTGAAAACAGTGGAATATCTAACTGTCTGCAGAGTTTATTAATGTTGTTTATTATTTCTATTGCTCTGTTTATGGTGCATAGGCCTGTGCTGACCTCAGCAGAGAAGGAGGGGTATCCCCAGACCATAAGCCAAAAACAGGGAATGAATTCAAATACCTGAATTTAGGATCACCCCAGCATTTTCCTTCCATGGTTACGTTAGAGGAAGGCAAGGATTTAGAAGCCAAGGAACATAGATCAAAGAGAAGTTATGGGTTAGTTAATCTGCTCAATTCGTATGGCTATCTTCTCCACATTAACACTCATCCAGAAACATGGCAAACACACCTCTGTTCCCCATACAGTTTCCTGGAATAATTCCTAATTGTAAGGCTATTCCAATTGTAAGACTATAGCATTACATTGAATAACATGCTCCACCAGCAATACTGCACAGTTTTAGTTGAACTGGGACTACCTTTTTCAACCTCTAGGGTCATAATTTTCAAGTAGATGGGCACAATGAGAACCGGGAGCGTATTAGTCATACTCCAAATTTTCCCAGTTAGCACTGCCACATGTAAGGGCTCTAACACAGGAATTTGTTCACATTAGTCCCGATACCTTTTTTGTAAACATTAAGACCAAACTTGCCTCCCTCAGAAGAACAAAAATGCATTTTTTTAGAAAGTCATCTAGTTGATGACTTCCATCATTTGCTTAATGACTTGGAATGATGGAGAGGTTACTGGTTTGTCTGGTCACTTGCTTCTTCAGCACTACTCCAACAGGGATCACCCTGAGACAGTGATTTACAGCCAAAAAGCCTAAAACCTGCTGCCAGCTTGGAGGAAGAGTACACAGAGAAATCACTTTACTGAGAACATGTTGTCCCTCAGAGGTATAATCTTGGATATGGGGTAAAACTTCTTGACCTGCAGTATTTGATGTCTCTTTCTTCTTATTTTTTCCACGTGGATATCCCTTTCTTGGCCATAACAGTGGCTCTTTAGTGTGATTTTTTTATCCAGCCTTCTCAACATTCAATCCTTGGTTCTTTTCTACACTTTACTAGATGGCTCTCCTATACTTTCTCCTTGCAATACAGCTTGTTGAATTTGAACAAGTCATCATGTCAGCTTCTCAGCAAACAATAAAGATGACATACCTTCAGCCTGTCATGCTGAAATGCGTTTTTCAGATTTCATATCTACTGTGATTTTTTTCTGAACTCTGACTTTTTTTTTAATGTAATTTTCTCAAAAGCAGTGACAAGAGGATCAGACCAGATATGCATGACGTTTTTCCCAGTGTTAGTGAAAGGGGAATTACCATCCCACAAGAAGCCAGCCCCCAGGGAGTTAGGGGTAAACTATTAGGAGATAATGGTTAGTTGTTTATCCAACAAGAATATCTAACAAGATATTCAAGGACTCTTCAAAATCACTGCTTTGTAAGAAAATAATCTAGTCTGTTTGGGCTCTGTTTTTTATTTCTAGAGGGATGAATTTATGTTTAGCAGCATTTAAATTAACAATTTGAGAATTTTGAATACATGTTAAAAAAATGCCGATTCAATAGACTCAAAAGGACATGCTGGGGACATGTATTCCATATGATGACACTTACACCCGAGACTTGTCTGATGTCTTGACTGTATTCCCAGGCAAGCTGCCTTAAGAGTTCCAAAACCAAGGAGTCCTCTGGGCACTGTAGGTAGAGAAGCCATGCTTTTCTGCTCCCGTAGATCCAGGGAGCTCATTCGTCATTATAAGAAGTACTAATTGTTTCCAGTATTTATTTCTGAAATAAAATCCCACAGAAAAGGGAAAG
>NW_010404416.1:0-3552 GCF_000710305.1 Buceros rhinoceros silvestris | reverse complement strand
GGGAAAGAGAAGGAAACGCTTTGGCGCTTCTTTCTGCCTCTGCCTAAACATTTTCTTTAAGGCCCTGATATTTCCAATGGAGCTGAAATTTTGTGTGTGTCTACATCAGTATTTTAATTCAGATCAGCAGTGTAAATTTGAAGTAAATCTCCTCAGTGTGCCAGTCACCACATCTGGGCTCACATGTCAAAATAATCTTGGATCTTCCACTTCCCTGATGAAGCTAAGGTATAGGAAGGACTTCTCTAGTGCTTCCAACATGCTCCAGTTATGAATAGGTCTTCAATTTGCAGTTAGTCCACAGTCAAACCATTGAAAATAAGGATAGTGTGGGCCTGGGTTCCTCAGCAAGCAGAGCTTTGTTCTACAAATTTGATCCTATTGAGCAACCACCCTTGCTAATATGATAGAGACAATTGTATCCCACCCAACTTAACAAAAACACACATTTGAATGCACACAATTCCTCTATCAACATCCTTGCTTCATTATTATTACCAATTCTATGAAATTTTTTTCCAGCAATTCCTTTACCAGTCGCAGGCAGGATTCTTCGTTTTCACAAAGGGAGGTTCCCTCTAGTCTGTACTGGCCTTTACAGGTATTGATTTAGAGTCAGCAGTTTTGTATCACTATGAAGAAAACAATGAACCTGACAGGTCTAGGAGCATCTGGACTCTTAGATGATTTTTTCATCATGCTCCATTGACCCAGAACCCACAGAGGAATATCAAGTTCTCATGATTTTCAAGGGATCCAAATCAGCCTGCTTTCACCATCCAGCGATGGACATCTAAAGCTGAGCTAATCCCAGCAGGCTTATTCTGAGCCAGTGAAGAGACATGGGCTTCCAAAAACCATTTAAAATGACCTACATTAGAAACTTACCTTAGGACAAGATTCATCACGCAACAGAGTTATCTTTTTTTACTACAGCAAAAGGAGCCGAGGGTAACTATGTCCTATCTAAGTGTTTTGGTTTTAGAAGCAGATTAATCCTATCTGTGGACCAGTTAGAAAGAGATGGAAAATTAAGATTTTGGAGAAGAAGAAAATCAAAGTCTACATTTTCATTATAAATCTCAGCATTTACCATTATAGATATCAGCATAACAAAATAAAAATGCCCACAATGGTGAAAAGTTATTTAAGTGACAGGTCAGGGAGACAGTTTGATGTTTCCGTGGAAGAATTTAGCTGAGATTAAAGTATTGTCCACAACCAGAACAGTATGTATGCAATAAGCAATTACCAGCAAAGAGGTCCACTCTCCAGGCTCGTTATAAAAGATGTGTATCTAGGACTGCTGCTTAATATCATCGTCTTTAGATGAGTTTCACCTTGCTGAAGTCATATTAAATCAGTGAGGTCTTTTCTTTCACCTTTTTCTCTTTCATGGTAAGGATAAGGCATTTGTCATTTGTTTTCCTGGTGGTAAATTATCTCTTATACGCCTTACAGTTCTCGCTTCTGCCTGCACTGCTTCTTTACCCGGCAATATCAAAACAACTCCATCCACTTTTTCTTGTGTATGTGTTTCTGTTATGGAGTGAAGAAATCACAATAATTCACATCACTGGCTTGGGGTTTGTGGATGTCATCACAATTCATTAGAAGTAGTAATGAGTAGTTTGTTCCCTGTTATTCTGCAACACTGTTGCAATATGTGGATTGTCACACTAGTAAAAGTAAACGAGGACATTTAAGTTTTGTCCATAGAGAAAAATGCCTCTGCTTTGTTGTCCCAGCTTAGTGATATACCAATCAATACAAATACTACCAGTACAAATGCTGTTTCTTTCTCTTCCAGGTATTTTCTTCTTCTTTTATTCTTTGACTTTTGTCCTCCTGTAAGTCATATAGAAATCAGTGGAGTTTGTAAAGCTTTATTTTAAAACCGTATCACAGCACTTAGAGAGAAATACACTTTTGCTAGTTGATGCTATGGGTCAGTAAAACAAGGTGGATAAATACCTTGTGAAAGTTTATAGGCTTTTTGAACAACTTATTTTCAGTGCAATTGTTTTTACAAGACTTTTTCTGAAGATGGGCCTTGGAATGAAGTTGTATCTCCCAGGGATGTGGAAGAAAGACTTGCAATGGCTCTGGGCTGTACGTGGCACATCAATCCTGCTCATAGATCTTGCTCTTAAGGACTTGACTGGCACTTAACTTCCATCTCTTTCTAGCTGATCACATTGGCTCCTTTCTCTTTCCTTTGTCTTCTTAAAACTTCCGGTTCTTAGTTTCCTTCCAGAACTTCCTTCAAAAATCCAATATACTCCTTCCTGATCCCCATCTCATGCTATTATTAGGTTGGAAGTGCATTTGTTTCTTACAAACATTTTATTTAGACCATAGAATATAAGAATCTTCTTATTTCATTATTTCTGGTGGGTTTACGTCCTAAATATTGTAATTAATCAAATGAGATTGTAAGTTTGGTGTTTGTTTGGTTTTTTTTTTAATAATTTGTTATGTCTTTTCTGGCATTGTTCATAGCTTCTGTATTAAGACAAAGATATTCTGAGTCAGGTTTCCTTGCTCATACATCCAGTGCCTCTCTTGCACAGTTTTAAGACAGAATTGCTCTTTGTTCCAGCTTAGGTTAAGCATTCTGTATTCTTCCTGCATTTTTGTGAAGCTCGGCAACAAAGACAACTAGGCCCTTTTCCTGAGCTGTTGATCACACTAAGCATCAATACTAAAAGCTAATCCCCTCCCAAAGAGTGGATCTACCCTTTTTTTTTTTTTAAGAGCAGGCAGGAACATACGGTGCTCCCTGACTTGCTCAGTTCCCAGACACATGGATGCCTTCCAGCCCCCCAATGGTCAAACAGGCAGGCAACAGACTGATGGCCACCCCCACACTGATGGCACACTCCAATGCACATTGTCCCCTGAGCTATGAGGGGAGCCCTGTGGGGCATCCCAGCCCATGATTCCACCGGAAAGCTGTCTTGAGGTGGCCCTCGAAAGACCACAGAGATGCATTCAAACACCTTTTGGATTAAATATGTGGAATATTTGTCACTGTCATCTTTTGAAGATTTTTGTCCCTGAGCTGAAAGATTTTGGCAGGCTGCGTGCTTGATGTTAAACTCTGACTCTGAGAAAACAGTAATGAACTACTCACTGTCAGCAAAGATTAAACTATGTGTTTAACAATAGTTATGTTCTTACCTTTTTCTTAACATTCAGTAATTCTAAATGGAAATTGTGCACATGTGAAATAAAGTCAGTTTTGTGACATCTCTTAACTCTAGTCCAGTTTCATGGATTTTTGTTTTCTTCATCTGTTTCCACTGTCATTATTGCCAGGCTGGGGGCAGACATTTTTGTAACACTTGCATTAATTAATTACAGTACAATAAGAATACACCCTCCTGCGAGAGGCCTTGTCGGGGCGCTCAGCGTGGGGCCGAGATCTGTGAGGGCAGGGGGAGGCAGGGGCTCCCTGAGCGCCCCGGGCCAGGGCTCCTCCTCTCCTCAGCCAGCGGGGCCCAGGCTGGGCAGCGGGCACCTGACCTGCGGGGACTGCGGTGTCCCCTT
>NW_010404415.1:84551-93574 GCF_000710305.1 Buceros rhinoceros silvestris | reverse complement strand
TTATTGGTGCGTTGGCCGGGAAACGAAGAAACGTTACTGTGCAAATAACCTTTACTCAGCAAAACTCAGAGGCAGTTGTTAATCCTGACTTCAATATCATCCCAGCCAAGATACCACTTTTCAGACTCATGCCTGAAATTTCTTAAATCACAGAAGTGGAAATTCACTTCAACATTTAAGTATCCAGCATGTGTTCCCAAAGACGACATTTTCCCAACTTTTCTATCCTGAAATTTCTAGCTTGAAATTTAGGAGTCTGTGAGAGGTAGAAGAAAGAGGAGAGCAGTTGGGTTGTGCATGGCACCAGTGGAATTGGACAAAGCAGATTACCTGGCTCTATTTTTATATTTTCTACTATATTTTTGTATTTTCTCCAGAAAAGTCAAGGCATGGAGAGTATCAGGAAGGGAATAGGGAGCTGCACACCGGTGACAGAACACCAGCGTTGCTGAGAAAAGGGGACTATTTGGGACATAGGTTTTACTGTGGTTCATATACCAATGTTGATTTTGCCAACTAGTTCAACCGAGTAAGATTGACCTGCCCCAGCACATCCTTGGTCACAGGGATCATCGTGATTAACAGATTTGCCCTGGCCAGAACGCTTCACCTGGGAATCCTGCACCCAGCTTAGTTCACAGCTCTCCTTATGTCAAAGACCCATCCACTCTCGCCTGAAAAGCTTCTGGGGTGAAGAACTCATGATCCTTTTGTAGAAAGAATTTTTCCTGATGACTAATTAACCTCGCTGTTAATGCTTTATCTGCAATCAGAATGTGATCATTTTCAGCTTCTAGGTCTTGACTCATTTTTATATGCTATATTACAGAGCCATTACAAATCTTCTCCACATGTAGGTATTAATATATCACGATGAAGTCTCTTAACCCTTGTTTTGTCGATAAAGTAAACAGATTAGGCTGCATATATCTATCCCTACAAGGGAGATATTCCAGATCTTGAAATCATTCTTTTCTGATCTATTTTCAATTTTCCATGGCCTCTTTGAAGTGTGAACACCAAGACTAGTCATGATATTCCAGTAGTTTTCCCACCAGTTCACACACAGCTGTACTTCTTGTGCCAGAATCCCTGGCCCAGTAATTCTGCTGCTAGCTTAGGTTTAGGAAATTTGATCTAGGGTATTAAAACACTTGCTATATATTTTCTCTGCGTAATTGGAAAGCAGTGAGAGATCAAGCAAAGGATCAAATCGGGGTGGGGGGAAAGAAAGTTTCCAATTCTCAAGTTAATTGTCCTGAAAATTTTGGAGAAGTTTACTGCAGAGATACTCTCCCATAGAGCAATCAAGAGCTGACTGTAAGTCTGTTTATGCTTTGGACACATCTGTATGGCAGCAGGATAAAGAGTGTGGCATGCTGTTTAATATCTGTCAGGCTTCTTTTTTAAACCACTTAATAAGCATGTATGTAAATTCTACGCAATAAAAAAGTTCTAACAACTAGAACAAGAATAAGCTTTTATGTGGTTTTATGTGGTGGCTCCCACCCTTAATCCCGGCTTCTACATGCCAGTTCCTCCCCCCACTTTCACAGCCCACTTCTTGACAGGTGCCAGAAGGTTTCAGAATTTTCTTGCAGCTTCACCATGGGAACTGCCATTTCACCAGGAATGAGTTTGACCTGCTGAGCAATAAAGCTGAGGCAAAACACTTATGCTTTAGCCAGAATGGTGGAATTGCTTGTCTTTCTGTTGGCATGTTCAGCTCAATTTTTTTTAGCCAAGGAGAGCTCCATGTTCATTCAACCTCCCTCTAACTTCACCTTGAGAAACGGGGCTTTGAACGTGTCGTTTTCCCAGCAACAGCTGCTGCTTTTAGCATCCAACAGTCTTTAAATCCATAGAAGGCTAGTTTATATGGACAGGGAAGCATTAAATGCGAGGAAATGAGGGTCTTTAGGTAACGATTCCAGATCTGCTATATCTGCAGTTACAGCAATTGGTAGTGTAGGTGGTGTTTTTTTACTGGCTTTTAATGAGACACATTTATTACTGCCTTGCGATAAACCAAAGTAAAGCCATAAAAGTGACTTTCATTGAACAGTTGTTTGAGTCCTGCCTGGGTCTTATAAAGCTTCGTTTGTTCAAGACTTTGGTTTTTGTGTTACGTGCCTGCCACCTTTTTGGTAACAGCTGTTATCTCCTTCAATACCGACATAGAATAGGCTTTCCTTCCACGATGCAATAGGAACTTGTTTCATGACTTGTGTGAGAGGGAGTTGGGAGTTGATCCTTCGTAATCTGCTAAATCAGTTGATTTTTACTCCACACGACTGGGCAGAACATGGGTTTGAAACCGCTCATGTTTACTTGTTGTAATTTCACAATAGTTCAATAATTCACTGTAACCCTGCAGGCTGACAACAGAACCAAAATTTTAAGAAAGTCTTCTAATCCATCAGTCTTTGTTCAGAGGAGGGAAGTCCTAAGGGCTTAACAAAGAGATCCTTGATAGACTCGAACCTTCAGCAGTAGCGTGATGATAAAAACAAATACGCCTTTTGAGGTCCAGCAGTGAATGCACTAATTAGGGCTTATGCACTTCATCAAGTGGACTAGTTCACATTTCACTGAATACGAGTTCCAATATTGCAGCTAAACTCCCTGGAAATATTTGAGAAATGTTCTTAACAATTCACCTCTGTAAGTTAATACCTATTAAAACCTAAAAATGAATTAGATGTGGAATTTCCTGGACTCCTGTGTTTGTCATGCAAATTTTCAGTGCTGTTCTTTTTATGATAATATGAACTAAAGTAGTTTCTTACAGTAACATGGTAAATCATTTGCTTTCTATTACACACAGCTGGTTTTGTTACAGTAATGACTGTGTATGGGTGCACACTGCAGTGCATAGTAAAGGCAATGAGACATTCTTTTTCAGGGCTCACATGCAACTGATGTTTGTGCAAATATAACCAGATAGTGACAGAACAGTCATTTATTATAATATAGCAGTGAGGTTGGTTTTTCTCTCCTCTCCCAAAATGCACTTTCTCATAAGCTGCCCTCCCCAACCCCCACCCCCGGCAAATCCTTATTTTTCCTGTTTACAGAATTGACTCCCCACCCTTGCAGATGCAGATTACAGCTTTTCAGCTCACTAGAGATCCAGAATCAAAATCTAAACCAGCTGGTGTTTCGAGGCGGGTGTCTTACTTTAGCTTACTCAAAAGAACACAAGATGAACGGTAAGAATTAAATAAACCACAAATTATTTTGGGGACTGTCTGGTTTGTATTAGAAATAAACTTTTCACTGCTGGCTGTTGTTTCAAAACTATTGCCTCTATTTTTGATATTCATCCTTGGGATCTAAAACAAACTATGTCTTACTAGTTTAATCCATTGTTAGGCCATGTTTAAATATCTTTTATTGTAGTCATGTGCTGTAAAATAGTTCTCACTGGAGTTTGTTGGCTTGAAGCCAAAGGGTAATGCTGCTTCAAGTGGCACAGCACAGTATTAAAAGAATATTTTTCCTTCAGTGTCAGTACTCACCAATTTCACACCTTGAAAAGAGCCCAGGTACATCAAAATGTGATGTATCTCCTTTGAGTGCAGGGACTAGAAAAATATTACAGAACAAAATGAGAGCAAAGAAAACATTTCAACTGTATCAACAGTTTATTCATTTTTATACGTGATTAGCAATTTGTGTAATCCCTTGCTAAAGAGCCTAGGAATTATATACCAATATTTTCCAGGCTTCTATTTTCAAAAGTAATGTTGTTTTTAACTTGCTGCAGCAGGACCACTTACAGGACTACAATGACCATGATTTAGCTCATTAAGTCATTTGTATTTAGAAAGAGGTTTTTTTCTCCTTTGAAATGATAACGGAATGAAGGGTGTAGCATCTCCAGTTCAGCTTCTGGCAGCATTTTTTCTTCTCATGCATAGCCACACTCATGCAAGCACTAACAATAACGTGAATAAAGAATGCTAGTAACACTTAATATGGCCCTTCAATTCTGCAAGCATTTTGGTGGGAGCAGATTCCTTCCCTGATACATTTCAAAATATTTCCAGGTATGAACTAGGTTCCATTGGGATGTTCAGAGATTAGGATGAAAAAAAAAGCTACCATTACTTCATTGCTGTGGTTTATACCTTCATTCCAGGGTATTCTGACATTCAGTTCTGTTGTGTCTATTATTCATGGTGAAAACATGCCCAGAAAGGAAGGAAAGGGACTGTTAGGAGCAGTTAACCTCTGCAGCTTCCAAGGAGAGCACTAACGTTCACTATCTGCCAAATGCAGGCCCATTAGGGTGAATAATGAGTGAGTATATCTGAGACTTTGTACAAGACAAGATGAAAACAGATTGGGCAGGCTATTGTACCACGCTTTATTACCTAGTGAAATGTAATTTGATCCATTTGCAGGAGGAAGAACCAGAGATGCTTGTTTCAGAATTCAATTGTTCCAGAAAACGTGAGCACCCTCGTGTTGTTATTTTTATATCGATTTTTATGAAACACGTGTAGTTACATTTTTACAAGGCGGTAGGTTGTCTTAACGATGGCAGCAAGACAGGCGGTGCAAATGTTAGGGGTCTGAGTACATTCCTCTGTCAAATGACAGGGGGCCAAAATATGTAGTTTAACTTGTAGAAATAAAACCAGAACCAGACATCCAACTCTAGGCCAGTTGCAGTCGGTTTAGGTCCTGGAGAGATGACTCTCTGCTATCGCTTCTTTCTCCCAGGCCCAGTGGGGGCTGTTTGATAAAGTGCATCTACAGACTAAATCTTGGGCTAGAATCACCGTGCAGTGTCTTTAGTGCTGGAATTTCAGCTTTACGTTTGAACTTGACTATTGATTTCAAGGTATGATGGTCTCTGCTGTGATTCAAATTTGTATTCTGGAGATTTTTACATATTTGTTTTATTTTTGAGAGTGAGAATAGTTTTGAATTTTGATCCTGCATGCTTGAATTTACAATAAACATGTTAGTAAAAGATTATGCTTGTATCTTTAAAAGGGAAACTCAGAATTTCATTAGCATAACTTTTTTTCCCGAGTCCCTCTTGATTTGAAATAAACAAGAAAAAAAAAAAAAGGACAAGGAGATACTGTCAGAGAAAGTGATAAAAGAGAAATGGCCCTGAACTTGGCTGTTGTATAAATCACAGAATTGCTGTTGAGGCTTGGCATCACTGTGTTTGGCATCACTGTATTTGGGAAAGTGGCCATTCAGCCGATGTCAAACGAGACACTTGTCTTTGGATACACAACTCTTGCTTGCTTCATACCTCCAAGAGAGGAGAAATTAAAAAAGCATCATGCTTTGTTATCACCAACTTGGAAATATTAAACATGAAAAAATAGACTACAAATAAATTAACCCAGGAAATCAGGCGGTAACCCAGACTTTCTAGGCTGTTGCTTCAGGAGGAAGCTCTATGTGCAAGTGTACCTTTAAGTTTTATGGAGATGCAGTTGTAGCTACTGGTGCTTTTCTTACCTGTTTCTCTTTCAGCATCAGAACAACTGTTTTTTAGGAACCCCGTGAGCATGTGGAAAATATCACCAGTATCACAGATCTTGAGGCTGACTCATTCACTTCTCTGTCCTGTTTTATTTTTCCTTTTTTTCAACATCATTGGCCTTTTTTTTCTATGCAGATGCTACAGTAATTCCTGAAATGTCTAAAATCATATAAACTGATGTACCTCTTCTTTCTTTTGTTTCTTTGTCATCAGTATGGTATGTGTACAGCAACTCTCTCAAACACTGCTGAATCTCAGCACTTTCCTCCTTGTCTTGCACACAGCAACCCCTGCTTTCTGATGGGCTTAACCTTTTCTCCCTATTTCTGATTTTGTGCAGTCCCGTCTCGTTCCTAAAAGAAAAATCCCCGTTTTCATTTCTTCCTCTTTACATGGACATGCCTCTGTGTTGTACTCCTTTAATCACCTGCTCCATTTCTTCTCCTGACAGGAGAAGACCTCCTGCTTCCATCTAGCTCGCTTGACCTTTGTGTTCAGAAGCAGACTTTGCTCCCCTTTCCCTCCTCTCCTGGTTACTCTCTGACAGTGGTTCCAGCAGCCTGGATGTGAGGGCCACACACCTCCTGTGTCTTCACTCACCTGAGTGTGTCCTGGTTTTTAGTTCAGCACACACTGTTCAGGCAAAAGAGCAGTCATGTTTTGCAGGACATGACAAGCAATACTGCAGTTTCCATGGGTGGTACCACCATCTGTCCATGCAGTCCAGTCTCCAATCATCAGTCTGGTGGCTGCAGCTGAAGTTCAGCATCTCTTCTTCCCAGTCATAGCCCTCAGAGGTCACTGATAGAATTTTAGTATTAGAAATGGCACCTTACACAAAGTGTTACAAGAATCGGCAATCCTGGACAGGACAGGGAGGGACCTCAGCAGCAAAATTTAGATTGTGACGTGGAGCCACAGATTGAAACAGAAGCATCTCATCTAGAGCAGGGCTTTCGTTCACACCCAATCCCAATGCACAGCATCTGTATGAAGAAAGAGTCTTTAAAGCTCTTTGAAAGATGCCTGAATGCAAGAAGGAACTTGCATAAAATGGTTTAAACATGTTCCAAAATCTCAAATGCAAAGCAATTGTAGTTCATTATACCTCATCGCTTCCTCACTTCCATATTTTTGTGTCTGCTTTTAAACTTAGAAACATCTGAAATCCATAAATTTTATTTCTTTATACTCTTTTAAACACTACTGTAGATCCCACTAAAATATCCGTACATTGGAAATCTCAAGAAACATAGCTATATAAGATGTTAAAGATTTATCGTGGTGGAATAGTAGACAGAGGCAGTATAGCCTGGAAACTGTATTTTAGAAGCCTGTAGTTATAATGAAGAACCTCACCTGTGGCAAAGTGGTAGTGCATGTTTTAATCTCATTTGCACAAGTATGATAGCTAAATACATAAATTAACTAAATGTTGGCTTGAACTAGCAAATCTGTCCTAATTTTTTGTAACTTCTTGTTCAGAAGAAGATATCCACTGTCTCTACACAACCCTGTGCCCAGAAGCTGAGTCTTCTTGTGAACTGACCTTTCCAGAGTATTTCTGTGTGCGGACTCTTCATCACAGCTACTGAAGGCAGTCATAGTAACACTGTTAACCCAAGAGGGATCACCATTAGCTCTCAGTCTGCAAACTTCTGTTGTCTAAGGTGGAAAAACAAATGTATCTGAGGGTGTCTTTTCCCCCACATTTCCTGAGTGGAAGTGCTTGAGAGACAACAGAAGGGCGATATTATACCCTAAAGCCTGATCTGGGAACGCTTGCTCAAGCTTACCTAATCCTTCGCTCACACAATCATCTCAGTTTGTTCTGCCCTGAGGGAGGAAGAATTCAAAGAAATATTCATGGGATCTTTATTCAACAATCTATATTTTAGAATAGGGGAAGTGATGAACAGCAAATAAAAGCACAAGGAAACAAAGCAATTATTTAGAATTTTCGTATTATTTGACTCTGCTGTAGCTGGTAAGACTCTCTTGGGTCAAAGGAGCCTTCCCTGGGGAGCGATTGCTCGTGCCCTCTGGACAGAGCACAGGAGAAGGTGCTTGGGAACAGAGGTCATACCTGTAGCATAGCATCTGAGTTTTATCTGAACAGCAGACAGCTTTACGACTCACCTGCAGCAGCCATTGCTAGGGGTCAGAGAAGCTCAGAGTTCAGAGCGAAAGACCCACCCTGCCCAACCCAGCACAACACGAACACATCTGATAGACATATGGATGGGTGATCTGGAAGTTAGCTCTTCACAGAGCAAGGATAACAACAACTTCCAGATGAAATCACAGGTGTTCGTTATTTAAAAACACCCCAAAATCTAAAAAAACACCAAAGAGGTATTCTTAACCCTGTCAGAATAAGGTAAAACATCTAGTGGTGTTGTGACAGTAGAGCACAGAAAGGAAAGGAACTGTGAAGTGAGCAAGACTAATGGGTTAATTAACGATTATCCTGGCTATCTGGAGTGGAGAACTTCTCTCTTCACTGAAGCCGTGCTGGAGATTAATTGAATGACAATGGGGCTTAAACTGACACATCTTCTGAGATAGTGTTAGAGGACAGCTGAAACCCTGCCCTCCAGGCTCTGCTAGGAAACTGGTATTTGGTGACTGCTGTGGTTGTGGATAGATTCTCCCCTGACCACAAACTGCCTGATTATACTGGTGGTAGCCCCGCTGCGGATTTGCTTTTACTCGTGGAGGATGTCAAGGTGCTTTAGACCAGAAGGATTCCCCAGCTGGGGCAGATCTGTCTGACATAAACGTTTAGTGGAGCACTCCTGTGTCAATGCTGGGAGGAAAGTGTGTAGCACGGGGCAGACGAGTTGGGTTTGCTGCTTTAACCGCTATGGTACAGTTAGCAAGGTATAGCTTGAAGCTCAGGCAACCTATTTTACACATTCACTTGTGGGAGTGTAAACGTCTTGAGCAAATCTCAAGATTTCCAGCCTAGCAGTAGGTTTTGTTCTGCCATCTCTGGTGAGCAGAACAAGGTGGCCTGAGGGCGGTGACACCTTTCCTGGAGCCCTCGTCCTGCTTCTTGTTCAATTCAAACAGTTTTCCTGTGCAATTGCCTCACCTAAATTTTATTTCTGGAGAGCTGCTGGTGGTTTTTGAGGTGATTTACCAATGGCAGCCCAGTGATATGAGAGCAGATGATGATGGGAGCAGGAAATGGTTGCCATACAGTCCCTTTCCCAAGTGCGGTGAATCGATAGCTGTGTGTATGACTATATCTGTTTTACAGTTCACTGTCCTGTCAGCGTGCTCATCCCCCTACAAATGGCAGAGATCCTGCTCACTGACCCTTGCTGCAGATCTTTGCAGTAGATCAAAAAGATTAATGGTGCAAGTTGGTAGTTTCAAGACCCAGCTCTCCAAATAAAAGATATTTTTTAATTACTGTCCAACCTTGTTAGGCGCAGGGTTGGGTAACATGTGTTTCCTTTTAGAGATGAACTGCTTCAATGGCAGTTGCAGAGCACTTTTG
>NW_010404415.1:67320-84453 GCF_000710305.1 Buceros rhinoceros silvestris | reverse complement strand
AACTCATACCCCCCCTCGCCTTGCTCTATCTTTGTGTTGATGTGTTAACGTGCAGACAGCATGCTAATGGCTTTGGGTACGCCTAATGTTAAAAAGTAATTTTGACCCAGGCTTTTCATGAGTGCTGGGTAGGGTCTGTGTTAGGTCTCTGGGGGGGCTGCTCCCCATGAGCAGGCAGGTGCTGCCAAGTGGTTTTGGGTCTTGCTCATTACTGCCAGGTCTGATTTCCATTCGATGATAAATCTTTCTCTCTTTACCCCACGAAATTCCTGTTTCAATCCAAAATCTCTTCTGGTGGGATTCTCATCAGCTTTATCCATATTTTTATCTTTTGTGGGGTGCAACCACTCAAGAGATGATAGCAGAAAGGGTTCACAGGCATCTGCAGTAGTTTGGGCGTGTGTCCCAATGTAGCTTAGTGCAATTTCCAGTGTTACCTGAGGTCACAGTGTTAGGACAGTGAAATCCATTTCTTTCCTATCACATATTGTTTCTTGGATTGAAGCAGTAATTTTCATGTGGATAGAAAGATTTGAAAAGATCTCTGCCAAGTGCTTCATTCACTGGTTTTCAGCCATCAATTAAAGTGGGATGAATTCTGCAGCCTTTACCCAGATGGGTGATTCAGAGCCCTATGAGTAGACGTAGAATAGCTGGACATTACAGATTTTTCAAATGTGAGATGGTTAAAGATCAGGCCCGTTGTTTTCAGTATGATTGGAGCAGAGGTGACACGCTTGAGGAAGGTTTGCAAGGTGAAATCTTCATTTGTACTTCTGCAGCAATCGACTTTTCTGTTACTTTCTTTGCCGTCTTTCCCTGCTGCTGGTCAAGCCAAAACGTTCCACCACTCAAATACCTGGCAACAACAGTTTAATTTGACAATTTGTAGATGGTATTCCTGTATTACCCCTTAGGACCTTAATAATAGGTTTTTCTTTAGTGAAGCATTAAAACATTAAAGGCCATAAATTCCACAGTCACCTGTATCCATTTATTGCTAATTTATTATGGAACATATCATAAAACTTTGCTTGACATATAGGCCTCTTCATAACTATAAATCTTTTTTCAACTGTTTAGATAACTTATGCTTAAGTTCAGGGAAAGACCTCTATGAACAGATATTTAAAACATCTATTTGTTATGCATTACTAACACATACAAACTACATGGCAAATACTGAGAAATATTACTCTATATTCAGATTTATCACTTCCAACTTTTGGGAGATATCTCTATTATAAAAATAAAATAAAAACTATGTGTCAAGTATCTGCTTTTTTAAAAGGTTTAAGGGGTCTAACTGAATAAAGCTGTTATTACAGTTAACATCAAACATAGAAATGTTTCTCTTCAGATTAGGTTTGTCGTTTGTAATCTGGAACCACTGGGAGGCTTGTACGTTGCTTCGTACAGGAGAGCTCACCAAAAGAGCAAAACCAAAACTTTCCAGACTTTGTAATTCCAGATCAGAATAGAGTCTAAAGTATCATTGTTGCTACAGAGCTTGATCTTGCCCTCATGAAGTCAATTTTAAAATCTTGGTGATGCTAGATCAGATATATATACAGGAATAATTTGGGCATTTCATTTACTTTATCTCAAAAGAATTATTTGGGGTTTGATACTGTTTATGGGTTTGCTTTTAAATTACCTGCTCTTGTTTTTGTATGAGTAAAAATGTGCTTTTTCTCTCTCAGAGTGCATAAATATAAACCAAACCAGCCTTCTACAGAATACCTTTTTTTTCTTTAGTATTTTTACCCTGTCTGAATTATTAGCATTTATATTTGCTAATAATGCGTATGTATTATTAGCGTATGGAGTAAACCAATTGCTTTTAGCAGCAATGCTAAAACATACACCCAGCCAGCTGCTTTAGTAAGAGGTTGGTTTGTAAATAAAAATTGTTTGGCTGTCTCATTAAACTACTCTGTTTTATTAGCTGTTTTTCTGCGAATCAGTTTGCTTGCACATGGAAGGTCATTTTCATTTTGGAAACAAATTTCCTTCTTAGTGAGTCTCCGTCGGTTCAGCTTGTTATGAGTTTGCATATTCTCTGTGGCCTCAGGATTTTCTTATAATTGTTAAACTTTATGACTAAAGCCATGGTAAAAGGCCAGAATAATACAGTAAGCATAACTCTAACATCGGTGTATTAAAATCAGGAAAAAGGGATAGAAATCTTCTATAAATGTACACAAAATGCTACCATTAAAGTGAGCTTATTCATAGTAAAATAATCAAGGTCGTACAGATTTTTCTGTGCTTGAGAAAATAAAAAACCAGCTTACCCTAAGACAACCACAACATCATTAGCATCCAAATGAAAGCAAAGCAACTGATTCTTCCAAAACATACACCAAGCTATTCACCAGTTTTCTGTTGATTTTATCACTGTGTTGTTAATTAGGGCTTGTTTCTTGGGACGAGACAGGGAGGATTCACACTATAAACGGGTATATGCACTCAACAACCATGCAGGGAAGAGGGCTGGTTGTCCACCGATACTTTGGCCCCATCTCCACCTCCCAGCCTCATTTGCTTATTTCTGCTTTTCACAACATCTCTGTCTCTTCTATCCCTAATTTTCTCCTCACTTTCTGCTTTGTCTCCTTTCCTTGTCCTTTTTGCCGGTCCTGTCCCCCAACGTCCTTCCACTCTCCCCCTGTGCTCCTGCTCCATGTACAACATGCAGAGAGAGTTTGGACAGCCAGATTCATGCTACATATTTATGCAGTATCACATGAAAAGCAGCAGTGACCAATTTTGATGGGACTATTTGTGCCCCAGACTCTTTTTCTAGGGTTTATGTGTTTGTAGAAGTATCCAAGGTTTTGGACTCGATGAATCAATATATATGTGGCCAAAAGAAGAAAGCCAGCAATTTGTAAGCTTAAACAAACCAATTATCTTTTGGTCATATTATCTATAGCAGACATCATTTTAATATAACTTAGGGACTCTGTGTGTCTGCAACAGGCTCCCAGCACGTCTCTAAATTCTGCGGTACCACAATAAATAACTTTTTATATTACTTCCCAAAAGTTGACTCTGATGGATTGTTTAATTAATTATATTGCTGATATCTGACAGAATAGGCAACTTTCCCAGTTATTTATGGTCTTAGATTTCACTAAACTACATCATACAATGTCTCTTTAAATGTTGTCAGGTGCTGTGAAAATTATCAGCCTCAAGCAGTGAAGCTGGCGGAACAAGACAAGGTTTAAAACTAATACCATGAGTTTCAGTTTCTGATACAGTCTTACCAAAATAAAATAATTACCTTTAATAAATATGTTCCAGGATAGTCTGTGATGGGACTCAACAAGCCAATTAAGTGTTGTATTCAAATGCTTTGTTTTTCTCTGCAGAGAAACTCCTGGGCCAGGCTCCCTTCTGGCACAAGTCTGCTTAAGTCAACAAATGGAGTTACACCCGAGATGAATTTGCCATGCTATGTTTTTCTAAATAGTTTAGGGGTCATTTGAAAAGCTGTAAATAAACCTTTCAAATTCTTTAAGGCAAAAAGAAACAAATGTCCAAGAGGAAGAGAAAGAAAAGAAAAAAAAAAAGATTTATTCTGCTTTCCCAGAACTGCAAGTTTCCAGGTGTTCACCTTTTGATCTGGCTACAGGCAATGATTTTCTGAAGTGGTTTCTGATGGTGCCTGACATCATTTATGGCACTCTTGAACAATCTTGTAATGTGCTAAACTACACAAAATTAAGTGAGTTAGTGGCTAGCTAAGAGCAGCAAAAGGGCCGCGGGTATCACAAGCACTTTGCTACTTGCAACAGCATGTGTAGCTTCGAAGCAGCGTTATTTCTTTAATTTGGTAACAGGAATAAAAGAATGACTGTTCTAAATTATTGATTGTACAGTAGGGTGAGAAGCCTTTGGAAACTCACTGTGCTTGATGCTGTACAAACACTGAGCAAAAAAAAGTCTTTCCTAATAACTTACAGCCCAACCGAAGGCAAAACACAGGAACAAAGGAAGGAGAAGGACAAGCACTGTGAACCTACCAGAAACCAGCACAGCTACGTGCATGGTTGGAAAGCCCATGTTACTTGTGTTTTATGAAGGGTTTTTATATCTCTTATTCTTAGCTTTTAATTAAATGATAGAAGAATCCTTCCTATGAGCTAATGGCACGGCAGGACTGGGCTTAGCTGGGAGATGCTGCACTGCTGAGCCAGTGGGAACTTTGCTGTTTATTTGCGTGGGTGAAAGCACAAACAACGTTGTTGAGTGTCAGGCAAGGAGAACAGAATTCACCCCTGTAGTACCTGTGAACTCAAAATGGCTCAAGAGTCAAAACTGGTGCAGTCACCTGTGGCAAGTCAATGGCATTCACTCAGCTTCGCTTCGTCCCGTGTCAGCTGCAGTTCATTAGCTTTTTCTCTGACAAACCGCTTTGCAGTGATGAAATTTTCCGTTGCGCCCAAGGAGGGAAATTGCTGACGATAGTCTGCAGCTCCAGATTTCATTAATTGTTTTAGCTCTGCTGGGCTCAGCTTAGTGAAGGAAGCTGAACACCTGAGTGGTGACGTGTGGTAGGAGCAGAGAGCAGATCTGATATGGAAAACCTGAGGATATGAGCTATAATTTCTGTAGCTGGAATTTCCTCAGAGCTAAAGGCTTCTTGGGCAGATTCGTTGTTGTCCAGGCAAAGGGTGATAAAGAAATGTGATTATCTCATTGTCTCTCAGTCTGGTCGGCAACAGGCGGGAGCTGTTTCTTGAGAATATTTCCGAGAGACACAGAAATCTGTGCAATGCTTCAGTACCCAGCATGGAAACGAGGGTTAAATGCTGCAGTTTTGTTTATTACAAAACACTTAATCTATAGATAACTAATTAGAAGCCTTGCAAAATTTGTCATTACCAACTTGATTCTAGAGGTTGAATTTGTTAATGACTTTTTCAATTCTTATTTCATACCAACAGAGACTGTGAATGCTTAGCCGAATTAATAGAATTTGCATTTGAAATCTCTTCTCCCACTGAAAAAAAATCTAAGAAGAGAAATCTATCTTTGCGATCCTAACATGATTTTGGTAAGTCTTTTCCATGTGCTTATTCTGCAAATCACTAGATTAATACCGTTTAGAAAGATCAGGCAAATGAAGCTGCAATTAAGAGAATTAGTTAAATCCATTATAGGCTGTTGGCCTTGCTCTCCAACTCAGGAAGGATTAAGCACCACACCCAAAGTCTGTTTGATCCTATCTTCGGGGCACTATTTATTAATTACACTTAATTATTCATGGCAAACCCCAAAATGCAGCAGTTGAACATTAATCCAGCTATTACCTTTCCCTCAATTCAGGGGCTTCTTTGGGATGTTTTTCTCAGCTTCTTGTCTTTTCCACCCTTAGTTTGGCAGAGCATTTGCCCAGGAGTCCCTTGCCGCAGCAATAGGCTTGTTTCAATAAGATGCCAATCACTCTTAGTCACTCATCGGTGCTAACTCCAGAAAGCAACTCACAGCCAACGTCAAGCATTCCAGAAACGGTCTCTTTATGCTGACTCATGGGCTCTGTGACCTGTGCCACTCCTGGTGTTTGTGGAGAGGATCCACAGCAGCCAGACCAGCTAAAGCAGCCTTTCAGAAACACGACTGATAGGAAAGTCAGTCCTGCAGGATTCATTTCTAAGCAAAATTTGCATTTCAAAGAGCAAGTCTTCCACTAGTGCCTCTCTCCCTTGGTTCAATGGCTAGCATGTGTAGCTGGAACATGGGTAGTCCCTGACTGAAATCCTTTGTCTTATTTGGAGCAGGACTGTGAAACCACTGACACTTCCAAGAAGAAAACACAGAGCGCCCAACAGGTGATCTCTCTCCTTTTCCTCCACAAGGCTTGTGTTACTCAGTGTCAAAGCAAAGCACAGGGTGGGTGACTGCAGGCAGCCTGGCCCGTCAGGAGACACCCCACTGCAGCCCTGAATTAGTTACCGATAGTATATTTACTACAGTTACCGAGTAGCTATAGCTAGACAGTGTAACTAGAGTTGTAAAACACAGAGTATATGTAATTGCTGATGAGGTTATGGCTCAGATACTCTTCGTTGCTTTAAGGATAAGGAAAGGAGGCCATTCGATAAATTTAACCACCCAGGTTTTGTAGCTTGGCAGAAACAAGGGCAATTTTCTGGTTGCTTTTTTGCGATGGGGGTCCTCCTGTACGAAGAACTGAACCAAGATGATCAGAGCAGGGCATGTATAAAGTGTAAACAAAAAAAGTCAGCAAACAATGACTTTAACTTTCAGTCACCCTGCGCTGAGGGCAAAACAAAGGAAAACACTACACACTTACCTGCTTCCTATTTTCCACCATATGATCAAAGCTTTTAAGTGCATTTTGTTTGATTCTTAATGATTTTCAGGCTCTTTTTTTACCAACAGACAAGTGATAGAAAGCATCCGAAAAGCAGCTCCTTCCCATGTCGTCGAACACCAAATCTCCCCTTTGAAACCAAGCTCTTCTGCGATCAGATTTAAAGCTGATTTAAAAACAAGCATTATAATGTTCCCCCACCTAAAACCATAATAATCTCTATACCTGCCTCTGGATCTGCTGATGTACCATGGCTTTTAAGTATTTACCTTCTAGATATGAAGCTCCTTAGGAGTGCGTAATGCCTTAGTATTATTATTATTATTATTACCAGTCCCTCAAGTCATAATGAACTCTGGATTATAGTATATTCTATATTTAAGTTTTCAGGACCAACAATTATTATGTGTTCTTTGTTCTGAAATTAAAAAAAACCCCGTAAGTCACATAATTAGTTCTTTTCTGTGTGCTACACAACAAGGATTGATTGGCAAGCTCCTCACTGCCAATGCCTGGGAAAGCCCTGAAACTCGCTCTCTCTGTTTTTTTTTTTTTTGTTTTTGTTTTCTTGATGGTGGGAAGATATTTCACAATTTCATTATTTTGATTTACTAATCCAGAGAGCTGGCACAAGCTACAACTGTTAAATGATGCGACCATGAATTTTAGAATGAGGATGCATTATTTAAAAAAAGAAACACATAAAGTGGACTAATACCCACCCAGGTTTCCTACAACACAAACAGCTTTTTCTGATTGAAAACGTTATGTCAATAAAGACTTTGGTCATTTGTCTGGGATTCTGGGTCAGTGGTGTGTGGTTGGACAAAATATGCCAGCATGATTAAGAACTGCCTAAACAGCAGCCTGATTGCTCCGGTGTTACCTCCAGAGCTCACAAAGGAGCCTCTGAGGTTGGCTCCTGAAAGGATAAAGCTGATTTACGATGCAGGTTGATTTGCTCTTGCCTTAGTGCACACAGACTCCTGCTCTGAGTCCCTCTGTCTCGCCTAAGAAGTCATGCTGACTCAACTGGCCCAGGAGTGGAAAGCGACCTGTCTTACATACTTAAATTGGCATCACTTTCCAGGCCAGAGGTGCTGAAATTACCTTTCACACAGAGTTTTGATTCATTCTTGATAGGCATTTGCTTGCAGACATTTTCTTTATGGTCTCATAGAGCCTGTGTGTCAAGCCTGGTCAGCTCCCAAAGCTTTAACGATGTGAATGGCTTATGCTAGTTTTGCCATCATGGGCACCTAGAAAAATATGTCTGATAACAGCTAAAATGGGTTATTATTTTACTTATGAGCTGTTTCATAAGAAACAAATTGAAATTATACTTTTGCATGCACCTGTGCAGTCCCAGTGATAGGAAAAAGTTCTGAGCTGATGAAACAGATTTTGGAGTCAGCTAATATGATACTTGGTAAGAATTTTTAATTAGATTTCAAAATTAGGAGGGTTGCCTTTAGAGAAATAACATCTCTGGGAGGTATTGCTATTGTCCTATAGCTCGCTGGCATTGCTTTTGCTAAGCTCCCTTTTGATACTTGCCTGTTTCTTAAGCTGTGTCCTGCAAGGGACTGCATCTTCCTTAGCACATCTTTTCTTAATAAAAAAGCAGATTTCTGTAAGAATCTGAGGCTTTTGGGCAATTTGTTCCATTAATATTTGGGTGCCTGGAGTTTGTTGGCGTTTTTTAAGAAACATTCAACAAGCTCCTTAACAAGTTTCTGTAGCGCAACTTATTATGTTGGCAGGCAGTAGCACTTGTTCGCCAGTCTTTTGCTTTTCAGGGGCTTTGCATTCAGCACATATTGTGAAGGCTGGCAAATATAAATGGGTATAAAAAGTCATTTGGTTTCAAAGTTGTAGCTCTAGCGTAAGTAATATATATGGAGGTAGGAAGGAACTAAGAAGGAATCGTATGCAAGTAAAAGGCATGATATTCTCTTGAAAGCAAGAAATGGGAATATGCTCATGCATATATATATATAGTAGCAGCAGCTATTTTGCTAATGACACTACTAGTAGGATTTAAATTTCTCCAGCAGGAGCTGAACTAAATGAAGACCTTGTGTATCAAATGCAGTGGAATCTCTGGGGAACATGCAATTGAAGTACTTATCCCTGTCCTCTTCTCTTGCTCATCTTCACAGAAACTAACCATCAGCTCCTGAGTTTGTACAATACGAAGCACAGTACGTCATATTTTCCACTCTCACCTGTAAGAGTTGGGATCCTGCCGCTCTGGTGGTGCCAAACTCAAATAAGTACCTTTTTCCATCTTGCTGAAGCAGATTCAGAGCAGGCAGTGGAGCACCCACAGCAGTCTGGTCTATAGAAACCAATTCCCTGGCACTAGAGTGGGCTAAAGGATAGAGTATGGATGGGGTGAAAGGGTGTGTACAGAGGGGTAAGGATGCTCGAGCTTGACTGCTGTACAGAGGGGAGAACTGCAACATCGCTCCGTCTGCTAGTGCTGTGTGGGTGTTCACATAATAGTGTTCAGTCATCAGATCTAACTACACACCTACACCACGGGCTGTATGGTATAACAGATTATGTGGGGGTGGATTAGAGGATTGAGTATATAGAGAATTCAGAGCCACATTTTTTTAGATTTCCTTTATGTTGCAGCTAATCATTGTCCAAAACCCCATAATGGAGCCATGAAGAAATTCAGCCTGAAATCACTTCATCTAGGCTTGCTGGATTTTAGATGTTGAAAGCCAGGATCTGCAATGTAATTGTGTAACATTACATGACACGTCAGGTGTCCTAAATCCCTCTCAATTATAGGCACGTAATTCAGGAGGTGCCTCAGGTGCTCTGGGAAAAAAAAGATAGGTACGTCTAGAGAGCGGTTGAGATCTCATTGACGAGGCTGTGAGAGAAGGCATTGCAGCCAAGTGCCTGAAAATGGGAGGAAACTGTCCCTGAGGTGTTTCAAGGCAACAGAAGGTGTGAACCGAGTAATTAATCCGCACCAGAAATGAAAACCTTTGACAGGACTTGCACTTAGAACTTGTATCTATGAGGGCTTGTCCATTTTCTCCAGTGATATCAGTTTTCCTCATAAAATACATTACCTCTCCCTACAAACCTCACCTCCCTTGCTCTTTCAAGCTCTCACATTGGTGAGTAATCCTATTGACTTCCAAATTTGACTTGGAAATACTTGCAAGCTTTGTCTGGTCAGACTCCAAATGTCTTCCTAACCTGCAAGCAATTAAGGAAAAAACGGCAGGCTGAATAGGAAAAATTGTGATGCTAAAATATACTTAAACCCTCCCCTCTCCAACCCTTAACTGGAAAATGCGGTGAGGCAAATGGTCTGCTCTGAATCACAACTGTGTACCCTCCCCAGTTTATAGCCATGGTACATGCCAGTTCTGAAGGAGGCAGGCGGTCACTCTGGAGTCGAGTTAAAGCTATGGTCCAGTGCTAGCAATGCTCTGAAAATCAGGCAGCTCTGCAGGATAAAACAGCGCATTTTTCTATGCAGCTGTGGTTTAGTTGGATTATGGCAGGTTGTACTTGTCGTGTCTGTGTGATATTCTCTTGTTCTAATAAGCCCTATCTACAAAGTAATGGATTCTGTGACCCTTTTTCAGGTCATTACTTTCTCATTTTAGTTTCCAAGAATTTGTATTCAGACTTCCTGGGCAGATGCAGAGTCTGGGCTCTCTGTCCCTTGGAGGACATGTGCTTTGTCCGAGGCAGGGGTATTCAGGGCCACTAATTTTTCCTCTGGGACTCTGTCATGGAAGTCTTCATTTCACTGTGGCAGGTTAAACTACTTTAAATGTTTCTCAGTAGACAAATGCATAAACTATCTCTGTTCCATAGACAGAAAAGCACTTCTAGTAGCACAGGAGTAGCCTTCAGACCCCTGGAGATCTTGACCTGTTACAGCTCAAGCTCATTCTTTTGCATCTCCTGCTTTCATTCTACGTTCTAGAGCTGCCTATGTAACCTCCCCATCTAAAAGCTGCTCTTCTCAAAGGTAGGAGAGACACTGTTTTGTTTCTCAGTTACAGTACTTTGCTCCTCCATCAGAAGAAAGGTTCTTGTTTTCACATAGGTCCCTAGAGTCACCACTTAGCGTTATTACGGTCTTTGCTCAGGGTAACACCAGTCTGACAGCATCCCATTTATTAATGTTGTTAAATATGTTAATAAACATGACATTTATTATTAACATAACAGTCTTCAATTACATTGGTACAGTCTTATCCAGGAAAAGCAAACCTGGGCCAAGTATATCTTTAAAACGTCTGCACACATGCCAATGCCAGCCAAGGGTGTGACATTTTTTGGATTTTATTTTTACAGTTTTTAAGAACACTTCACACTGGCAAAAGCTTTCAGGGAAACACAGCTTATACTGGCATTGAGTGATTTTTGCTCATACAGCTTTCCTTGTTTGCAGAACTGTTTCAGGCTAGACCAGAAAAGCACTCCTTGGCCAGCACAAGATGAACGTGTGCCAGGGCGTACGCAGCCCAGCCTTGCCAGGCAGCTGCAGCTGGTTCCTATCAACCCGCAAACAAGGACTTCATCAGGCACTGCTAATGGGGAGCTATAGCCCCTTTAGCTGACCCTTATTTACCCCCAGTAAACTCCTTCTTGGTTCTCATTAGGAAGGTTCACCATCATAGCTAGGTATTGACACACCTTTCCTGCCTTCGGTTTTTAAAACTTTTCTTAAATTTCAGGTTCCCAAAATACGGAGCCAGTATATGTTCTTCCCCCACAGAGGAAATGCCACAGTAAACTAAACAATGCTCATATGCCAGTTCAGCTTGCATGACCTGATCCTGCCTTCATCCACAAGGAGATTTCTTGCCATTTTTTCTTGGTGCCATCTGAGTAGCACAAAGGAGACAGAGAGGACCGGTGGCTTGAGATCGAGAAGAAATGTCTGGTCTGGGAGGAGAGCAGGAATTCATAAAAAAGGGGTTTCCATTTGATGAGGGACATTGCGTAAGTCCTTTCTTCTGAAGATGTAGGAGAATTTGCGTAATAACGCTGCCTGTTGTGATAGAGAAGGACAACTCTTCTCAGTCTTGAAAAATGTGCTGTTTTTCTTTTGTATAGCTGCATTTATCATTTTCCATTTTCTGTGCTGTTTTGGGGTGAGAGTGGACTATCGCTCACCTGAGGTCAGATGACAGAAGACTCATCCTTTTCCTGAAATACCTTTGGAATCGGTTAGTGCTCTAACTGCACAAATACCTTGCACTGAAGTACACCTGGGACACTTTTTATCTCTGAGATGTTGTTTAAGGTCTCTAAGCAGCTACGGGACTATGAGGTCTTGCCAACAGTAGGAAACGCAACTCTCAAAAAGCATGAAAATCTGTAACTCCTGGGGCAGGGTAACCTTCCTCAATGCTCACCACACATTTCTGTGGGAATGTACAAACTCCACGTAATAGACTCCGCAGATTTTTCAACTCTGCAAGCAGCAAGAACTCACGTCAACTTTCTTGCATTTTCCATCCACATCTTTCATTGCGAGATATTGAATCATGACATCAAAGAGTTAATGTGGACAGAAATATTTGAACTCATTCTACTTGAACTGATTACATTTTGAATTTTGATACTATAAGCTGTAAATTTATCTTGAGGTAAGCCAGCAGAAAGGCACTATTTTCTAGTTACCAGCAGCCATTCTGTTCCTTAACAGAAATTCGGGACAGATGTGTCTGTCTTTTTATTTCAATGAATGCAGGGAGAAAATGTATTTTATTTCTTATTAAATAAATTTGCCTGTTCATCTCAGTATGTGGGACTGTCAAAGTTTATAAATTTGGCAGTATTCTAACATGATCATTCTGTTTTTCTTTAAAGAGAGTTATTAAATTGATATATTTTTATAAAAAGCAGAGGCTGATGGAAAATTTTTTTCATCTTTTGACATTTAGTTTACTGTTAGAGGGTTTTAAGTAACACTGTATCTTAAAACAGAGTGTCAGAAAGATAAAAACTCTTCCACAGACTGCTGAAAACCACCCGAAGGACAGCGATGCGCCGGGCAGTTTGTTGCGGTGTTGGTAAAGCAGCGTTTGTCTCGTTTTCACCATTAGTTTTTACGTCCTCCTACATCTTTATCTGGCTCCTGCTTTTCTCTGAGTGGCTCTCACCTGGCTGCAGGGCAACCTGAGACAAGCCATTCTGCGGAAAGGTTTGCAAAACCCACTGTGACTTCTGCTGAGGTGGCTTTAAATCTACAGGCACCATGAAGACCCTTCACACCACCTTTGGCAGTGGTTGATCTGGTGTAAACACAAATGGAGTGTCGGCCAGACCCTGCAGTCCTGACTGGGGAATGTTCCCCTTTACTTCAAAAAAAGGCCCCAGTTCTGTAAACCGTTCGCGTGATGGAGTGGATGTGCTCAGCCACAAAACTGCACAATTTCAAGCTGAAACTCTCCCTTGAAGAAATCACTTGGGTTTGAGTTGTATAGCGACAAGCTGCTATGACCAGGTGAGTAGGTATTAAAGCAAATCTTGAGACCAAGGGTTTAAGAAAGGATAGGCTTTTTTTCCCCTAGTCTTTGCAATTCCTGTGAGAACCATTTAAAACAAACAAAAACAGGAGTTTCTGTGAGAAGAGGAAAGCAGTGAGAGCAAAATGTTATTTAATTTATGGAAAGGAAGATGTAGACATGGAAACGATGAAATCAATTTGCAGTGAGCAGCAGGTCAACCCTTCTGCAAGAAAAAGCGATAGCTGCTGCTGCTCTGTGCGGTACTGCCCGCACCTTCTGAAGGAACAACACAAAACTCAAAAACTAAACCAATGCATCAAGATTTGCGTCTGTTCCATTGCTGCTGGTGAGGAATCTGTTTGTTTAGTTGTGTCCTCAACTACTTTGTGTGCTTGATTCTCCTCTAGCCTATAATGACTCAACCCATAACAAAGGCCACTCATAGCAGGGGAATTATTTAATGCCACCATCTGCATGGCTGGCAGTGGACTCAGACCTACAGTCTGAACATTTTTTAAAATCACATGTTCCTAAGAGTTTGCCTAAAAGAGGTCTCACTTCCCATTTCTCAGGGCTGAGCAAGTTGCACTTAGATAAAATTTTGAAAAGAATTTCAATCAGATGGACGAGTTCAATATTTCAGCATTTGCTGTAATCCCAAAACAGGAGAGTGTTTGTAAACGCTGACATTTTCAATGGGCAAAAACTTTTAAAGATTGTTGATCCAGGGACCTGGAAACGTTTCTTTGGACATTTCTAATCAAAAGGTGTTTCACATGGAGAGAGAGAAGGTCCTCATTTCATCATGGGAGGTGTTAGCTGGGCAACGAACAGGTCCCTTGCTTACGGCTGGGCATGTGGAGGAATTCTAGTTCTGTTCCTTGAGAAGTAAGTCAGGAAAATATAAATTAATGCTAACTTGGTCCGAAACAGCTTCTGAGCCAGACTCCAGTAATAACCCATGAGGTGGAGAGCATTGCATCCCACTCAAAACCTGCCACTGATCTGTTGTATGGCTGGGTGCAGCTTTGGATCAAGCACATATTCCAGCAGCGGGAAGAACAGCAAGGTAATAGTAAGGACCATTGCTGGGGCCACGGCAAATCACTATTACCTATAAAATTCAACGTGTCTTTAGGAGCAAGTCTTTGATCATGTTTTAGTCTGAACTGGTGTTCTGTCACTGCCATTAAATGCCTTCTCCTCTCTTTTGCTATCCTGTGGTAGAGCAGCATCTTCCAGGGGCCATTGGACAAAGTTTGTCCCACCATGAGCACTGCTTAGATACATTTAATGTTTATCTTACATCTGTCCTCTGTAAAAATGGGATAATACCATTTTCCCCAGAGGCAAAACACATGGAAAGTGCGACAGCTTTGTTTGTTTATCTATTCCTAATAGATGAGATTTCTCATTTACTTTCTCCTTCTCATGCCAGGACCTGCTGCAGAGTAGGAAGCAAACCACTGAAAGGAGATACATACATCTGCTTCCAGTGGGTGGCTTGTGTCCTCCCAGGCCAGTCAAGGTGAACCTGGAGTATCAGGTCTATACAGTGTGAAAAGGAGCACTTGCAAACTTTGTGATGCCATGGGCAGCAATGAACAATAACATCTCTTCTGATCAGGAGAACGGTGAAAAGCGTAGTTTAGCCGGGGTCAGATGTGCTGTAGCACTCTGGAGTAGAGAGCTCACACAGGCAGCTGGGACAGCGTGGCCAGGGCACTGCAGCCACGATCAATTCATGCCACACATACCTACAACCCGCATTCATTCAGTCAACAAATAGCGTTTCTGGGAAGAAGAACTACTATCAATGCACTTCACTTTCAAGTGGCTGGCCATGCCATGCTGGCAAATTAAATGGAGAAAGAGTGAGAGTGGTTTAACAGTGAGAACAACAGTTTTTCCACCTCTTATCTGCAGATAATGGCGGAACATTGCAGGGGTTTTTTAACCCTCTTCCCAGCACCTATCCTTAGTTGTTGAACAATTTATAGCTCCATCTGAAGCATTATCCTGTTAACGGTAGGAGGTATTTGCAGTGCAGCACAGTATAATCCTCCCCTCAGAGATTAAGACTGTTACCTCATTGATGCTCCTAGTCCCTGCCAGCCTTGGCATACCGATGTACAGCGTGAATGCAGGTTTGCAGCATAATAGCTCACTATGCTACCAGCTAAGCCACTGAATGCTTCTACAGTCATTCCTTTTATTAGGAGAATGACATGACAGTAATAATGGGTAATGAATTCTGTTAATGAGATGACTTATTTCAAAAGTAAATAAAGCTCAGGTGTCACGTGAATGAAAAATTTGAAATATCTGCAAATGTGATTTAGTCAAATGTTCCAGAGCAGAAAAAATAAACCCACACAAACCCTCCTTTTAGGCAGCTGTGATTGCACAGATGAGACTCCAGAAGCAAGAGAGGAGAACAGTAAAGTTGTACATGCAGCTTAACTTGTCCCTGGCGCGGGTGATTGATTGCACAGTGCCTCCTGCTCCAGTATAGGTGCATACGGCCGTGGAAAGGGTATGCAACACCTCGCACAGCTCGGCTGGGCTCCTGTCCCTGTGTACGGTGGGGTGGGAGCAGCTCCCAACCAGGGCTGCAGCCACCCTTCACTGCGTCCACGGCGGCTCGGTCTCATCCAGCAATGGGTATTACTAAATTTATTATGAAAGGCTCTTAGCTTGGTTGAACCAAAGCCAAGGGAAACACAAATATCCACTGCTCTTTCTATTAAATTATGTTTACTCCTTTTCCAAGTTATTCTGTTTTTCCCTCAATCTTTTCCTATGAAGAAACAACTTCCACATCATTTCACACAGAAATACTGGCATCGTCATCTTCTCCTCTCATCGCAAATGCTTCATTTTTGCAAACCAATCCACTATCAGGCACAAACCAGGTTTGTAGTTTGCTTTATCGCACGTGAAAATGTTACCAACACCATCAGCATCACACAGAGATACAAACAGACATCTCCAGTGAGAGGTAGCTGTGCTGAGGGTGCTAATATTAGAACTGCCAGACAGCCTTTGTAAAACTCAAGGTTTCTTTATTGACCATAAAAGCTTTAAAGCATCAAAGAAAGAGACTACTTTGTGTACACAGGCGTATTTATCTTCCCTAAGATTTCATGCCCTGATGCGGACTCTGACTACAGCGCGTCTTCAACACATTTCTCCTCACCGTGTGCCTGTGAGACACAGAAGAGCTACTATTTGCATTTTACAAACGGAAAACTGAAACACGGAGGGAGGAAGCAGGCAGGCCGATCTCCTGCAGACACAGAGGCAGAAACCTCCTCTGCAAGCTCAGCTGCCTGGAGAGCCACGACCTGGTTCTGCCTTGGCTTCCTGCTGCTGCTTCTTCCAGCACAAGGACACAGAGCGCAGGGCTCTGTGAGATGCGGTTTCACACATCGCACATTAACAAGCCTGTGGGCTTTTTTGCCAATCTATCAGGTTTTGTTGATGGAGGGAAGATTTTAAAAACAAAGGGACAGATGAAGAGTCCCATGACAGGTCCCATAGCTGTGGCCCTCTTCTTCAATGACCCTCAGAGAATGACATGGATTTTCATCACCTGGCATCTTGACAGTGCTCTGTGTCTGGCGGTGGGAGCAAAGGTATGTTTGAGGAGCCTAGAGAGAACCCAGACTGAGACAGTCCCTGGGGCTAGTAGAAGCAGGACAACCATGGCATCCTCAAGGATATTGTCCATGACAGTAGGTAAGTGTCCATGGAACAGCTGGCCCACACCAGCCCCCCACTCAGCACAGCTGCGCCACCATCAGCACTCAAGGCAGCTGCTTTGATTGGGTTTGGGGGTGGCTCTGTGGGCTTCCTTCCCCTGGGACTGAGGAGGCACTCTGGGCTCTCAGCCCGAAAGAGACAAAAGGAGGTTAACATCTGATGCCTGTATGGAGTAGGGAAAAGGGGAGAAGGAAGGTGCGGAGAAATATGTAAGTGGAAGGAGTTTGGGATGCACAACATTTGTCAGCGAAGCCACGTGGAGTTGCTGAACTGGAGTAAGAATTTCGGCCAAAATAATCCCAGAATCCCAGACTGGTGGGGGCTGGAAGAGACCTCTGGGGATCATCCAGTCCAACCTCCTGCTAGAGCAGGTCCACCCAGAGCAGGGTGCCCAGGATGGTTTCCAGGTGCGTCTGGAATCTCTCCAGAGCAGGAGACTCCACAACCTCTCTGGGCAGCCTGGGCCAGGGCTCCCTCACCCTCACAGCAAAGAAGGTTCTCCTCCTGTTCAGG